>NC_070606.1:43897500-43987500 GCF_027172205.1 Podarcis raffonei | reverse complement strand
GCACAGGCTCCAAATGTATCAATCTCACATTGCACCACTGTCACATGGAAGCCTAGAAATGTGACTGGTGTCTCACAAGGAATGTACAGCAGGAGAATTAGCAGGAGGAGGCATCAGAGCCCACCCATAGTGACTTTATTACCTTGTTTGCACATGAGGAATCATTCATCTGAAATAGACACCATGAGAAAACTTCCCTTAATGCACTGGAAATTTTGATGTGGGGACAACTTCTTCAGAAACGATCACCAGGAACACTTCTTACAATGTTTAAAGAAATTGGGGGGTCTGAAGTTGGCTTTTCAGAATGCATGAGCCAGCAGACTTTCCTTTCTAATTAATAAACAAGTATTTATTGAATTGTCTAACATCTTCATCAAAAGACCAGAACTTAAGTAATGTTGTGATCCCTGCTACTTAAAGGAGAAAAATAACAAGAGCATGAGCTGATTCAAAGTATGGTTGTTTTTGATATATATAAATATTCTTTGAACCCCCTGGAGCTTTGCTGGACAAAATGACCAATTAACTATAGAGACCCTGATGGTAATAGGACCACTGGAGTATTACAGTCATGATTATCCCCACACCTAAGTAATATCCGGGCTAATGGTTTAAAAATAGTTATTACTATTAGTGGGGGAGAAACAATTTTAATGTAGTCAGAAAATGGAATAAAGGAAGCAGCAGGAGCCGCAGAACTTGAAAATGTTCATTATTGCAGTGACTTTGACCGCTCTGTTTCCCCCCACCCCCACAAATCTGTCCAGTTTTCACTAAGTTTCACACAGTGATAATTAGGAAGAATTCAACATTACAGGACCATGTTGCACATCAAACTACTATGAGGTGTGTAATTAGGAAGTCAAGGCAATTGCATAGGTAGAATTATATGAAGTTAGTGAGAGATTTTTCATTATTCATCTGACATTTTTGATAATAAACCTGTTATTGGATGTTTGATTTTGTTAATGCTGAGGGTACATTTTATGAACAACTTTAGCAGCAAATGGGGACAAAGTACCTCAAATAAGAGGCGTGCACAATATGTGTTAATTCTGCAGGTGGAAACAAGATCATATCAAAAAACAAGCTGATATCAGACACTGTGTGCTGGCCCTTATTCTGAGAATATGTAGTATTGTAAATTGAGATTTTTAGATTAATCTTTGCCACCTTCTTTGCAATATGTGTAGTTGTTCAGTTGTCAACAAACCTTATCCCCACCCCCACCCCCCAAAAATGATCGCCCCTTGTGTGGGCATTTTTAAAAAGCATGACAGCATTTGTTTGGTCCTCCATGAAGTTGGTGTTTTTTGCAGCTTTGATGAAGTGATGCTAAGAATTGTTCTCTCATAACTTTGCATGTGGCCCGAAGCATCTGGTAAATGGGTGCAAGTGCTCCCCCCCCAAAGATCCATGCTTAAATTTGCCACTTCTTTGTCACCAGCACCAGCTTTTGTTAAATGTGATTTATCAGGCACCAGCTGTCTTAATTAGAGTGGTGGTATCTTACTGGCTGTGTACAAAATGGGAAGCCTTCCAAAGTATCATTTTGTGGTTCAGATTCAGTATCTCTCATACATAACATTCGTTTTACATCTCTGTTCTATGCTACTGGTGGATCGTCACATAGCCAGCTGACTCTAAGGGCCAATCCCAGTCCCTCAGGTCCTATAAAGCCCACAACTTTGTGCGCTATTTCCCCTAATGCACACAAACAATTTTGTAAAGCAGTTTCTCCTAAAAATGTTATTTTTACTAATATATTAATTTTTATACACACTTTACTACAGCATATGCATTTTTGTACATATTGTTTTGGAAAGTACAAATTAGGTAAGCCCACTTTTAAATGTGAACTGAATAAAATTTCTCCCCCATCTCTACTTGGATCCTGCCCTGAATCTTGGAACGCAACAGCCTGCAGCCTTACTCTCCACCCCAAACCTTCATTTGAGTCTGCTGCCAGCTCCTTTCGCCACCTGAGAAATCATTTTCTTCCAGTAAACCTTTTCTATATACTTTGTGCCCTTTATACACTTGCTAGCACGAGAGATAAAAAGAGAGAAGCATCACATATTCCCTATGCCATTTTTTCCCTTTAGTGGATATTAGCAAATGTGCTTCCAGCAGACCGGATAAGCATAAACAGGCTTTTAGACTGACAGGTGTGTGTCTGGTGAATTTCCCCATGTTGCCAGCTCTCTTTACAAGTATCTCAGTGCCATGGTCCTCTGCAGAACTCCAGTGTCACAGCGAACATATTGCCAAAGTTGGATTTCCTTAGATCTCTCTTTCTTTCTCTTCCCCAAGGGAACCGGCTAATAGATTTTATTTTCCTTGTGGCACTATAATGGAGGTTTTTGAGTGCTGCTGAGCTGGATTTGCTACTTAGGTTCATTTGGTGCCATCAAGATAAACACACTAATCCTTCATTTTGAATGGTAGGAGGAGATTCCATTCTTAGGAGCATTCTTGTGTATTTTCCCTGAATTTTTAAGTTTGTCATGATACATCCTTTAAGCGTTTCACAAATACAAATCAGGGACAGTCCTGCTCATGTGGAGGTGAGGGCTTAAGTGGCCTTTGGCGACCCACCATGCCCTGGTGGACAATGGTGGGCCAACTCAAACCAGACCCAATTGTACCCCCACCCCCAAATTAAATCATCTAAAAGGGCATGGAAGCAGATGGGCCTAAATAACAAAAGCATTGAAGCAAGTCATCCAACTACATGGTAAGTCGAGGACATACAATGCGTATAATATAAATATATGCACTGAATTGTAGCTCTACCATTTAGAGAACATTCTGTCCCAACAATGTCCTCTGGGAAGCTCATAAACAGGACTTAATGATGATGTCTGCTCTAGTTTGTTTCCCACATCTGGCACACAGAAATATACTGCTGCTGCACAAGGAGGCTCATATTTAGGGTTTATTAATCACATTCTATCACACCCAGGGAGAATCTGTGTTTTTTCCTCAGAACAGCCCGTCTGGGTTAGGTTGAGAATAGGGACTACTGAACTGCACAGACATTAGACTCCAACCTATCCAGCTTAAAACCAGGGCTTTGTTAAACTAACAGTTGCTAAAAACCATAGGAAAATAGAATTTGTCTAATCCCTTTAAATTAGTGGCCACTGCAGTAACTTGTGGCAGAGAATCCATAAGGGCCCTATTGTATTCTGTAAATAAAGACTTTCATTTGCCTGCCTTGAATTTGCAGCTGACCATTTCAACCAAATGGCTCCTATCATCAAGACAGAAAAAGAGAGAAATGTTTTTCTTCAGTCACATAATTTTATGAACCTTAATCCTGCCTCCCCTTGATCACCTTTAGCCAGCAAACAAATGCAGAGCAAAAGCCCAGTCTCTTTAGCCTTTTCTCATGGGGAAGAGGCTTCAGCCCCTTAATCTATTCAAACTGTTGTGATATAAAGCACCGCATATGCGCGAGGGGAAGGCAAGAGGAAGAAAGTGTCAGGCGCTGAAATACTATGCAGGCATCTGGCAAAGGCATTTCCTGAGATGAGCCACTTGACTGTTTGATGAAGTGATTAATTATTACGAAAGAGAGCAGTTAGATGAATCTGCCATGTTGAAATGTTCTGCTCTTCTGGTGAATGGTTCTATGATATGGTAATCTCAATGAGTTCAGATGTCTAATCGTTGCACACTACTGTTATTCCAATAATGTAAGTGGTATTATCCTTGATTTACATTGGTGTAATTTAGAGAGTCGGCAGACAGCATGTGTATAATGATATCTGTGAATGGTGTTAGCAACCATCACTCCCATAATCATTATCAATCATTTTTGTATTGCAAACCCCTGTAAGAAATAATAAGCACAGGGGAGTGATTGGCTTGGAATCTTCCTCCATATTTTGTGGCTTTTACACATACCAAAGAAGTGTATCATACATCTTCTACAATGAAACATATAATCAAAGGGAGACTGCTCCACTAACAAGAACAAAAAAAGCCTCATTCATCCATGAATGATTAGATTAGATCCCCAGCTCTAGAAGGAGGTTCACAGCTGGTTCTGAATGGGGTGGCCCCCTCCCCTCAAAAGACCAAGTATTCATTTTGGGAGTGTTCCTGGACCTGACACTGACTACAAAAGTCCAGGAGGTGTTTGCAGTCAGGTCTGTGTTTTATCAGCTTCATATGCCAGCTGTGGCCCTATCTGAGAAGTCTGCCTTAGCAACAGTGACCCATGTCTTGGTCACCTCCATATTTGACTCCTGTAATGCTGTCTACTTGGGCCTGCTTTTCAACATGATTTCAGGAACTTCAGTTGGTTCAGAACAGGGGTAGGCAACCCAAGGCCCGTGGGCTGGATGCGACCCAATCGCCTTCTAAATTCGGCCCATGGACGGTCCGGGAATCAGCATTTTTCACATGAGTAGAATGTGTCCTTTTATTTAAAATGCATCTCTGGGTTCTTTGTGGGGCCTGCCTGGTGTTTTTACATGAGTACAATGTGTGCTTTTATTTAAAATGCATCTCTGGGTTATATGCGGGGCATAGGAATTTGTTCATTTCCCCCCAAAAAAGTCCGCCCCCCATATGGTCTGAGGGACAGTGGAGCGGCCCACGGCTGAAAAAGGTTGCTGACCCCTGGTTCAGAACATGGTCATCAGGCTTCTGATGAGGTTGAGGCAGCCAGTTTTAGTTACACATTCACTTCACCTGCTGCACCGGCTTTGATGTGTTTCCAAGCCCATGTAAAGTGCTGGTTTTAACCTTGACAATCTTAAGTGGTTTGAGCCCAAACTGTTTGTGGAGCTGCCTGTGTCCATACCATCCTTCCCACCCAATGTCTTCTAAATGTCAGGTAGTTGTTTATCTCTTTGACATTTGATTGGAGGGTGTTCCACGGGCAGGCACCACTACTGAGAAGGCCCTCTGCCTGGTTCCCTCTAACTTGGCTTCTCATAGTGAAGGAACCACCAGAAGGCCCTCGGTGCTGGATTTCAGTGCCAATATACAATACAGGCCCTCTTGGTGTACCCACCACTGAGATGAGCAACATGGATGGCCACAAGGGTTAGGGCTCTCTTTGTGGTGGCCCCATCACTCCCCATCATTTATATTCCTTTTTTAAATTAATGTTTTATTGGCTTGCTGAATATGTTTTATTGGCGACTTTTTTGAGGGAGATACGATGGTTCTGACTTTTGTATTGTTGATTTCCACTTTTTGAGGTCCTTATCCTGGAGAAAAGGAAGCAAGAAGCTCCAATCTCCCATAGTCCTAGTAATTATTTTCCCAGTTCTATGAAGCAAGGGAACAACCCCTTCCTTCTCTTCTCTTTCTTTCTATGTTGCTACCACAGCCCATCCATCTTGAGCTCTTTCACCTTTAACCTGTATTAATACTATCTCTGTGTTCTCGTCCACATTGCCATTGCTAATGCTCCCAATAACAGCTTGGGAAAGAGGGTGCATCACAGGAGGTTGTTTAGAAGCATGTTATGGCATCATCTTTTTTGCATTTCTACTCATGCTCTGCACAAACCAGGAAAGGGTTCCGAGCACAATTCAAAGTGTTGGTGTTGACCTTTAAAGCCCTAAATGGCCTCAGTCCAGTATACCTGAGGAGCGTCTCCACCCCCATCATTCTACCCAGACACTGAGATCCAGCACTGAGGGCCTTCTGGCAGTTCCCTCACTGTGAGAAGCCAAGTTACAGGGAACCAGGCAGAGGGCCTTCTCAGTAGTGGCGCCTGCCCTGCGGAATGCCCTCCCACCAGATGTCAAAGAAATAAACAACCATCTGATGTTTAGAAGACATCTGAAGGCAGCCCTGTTTAGGGAAGTTTTTAATGACTTATGTTTTAATGTATTTTTAATCTCTGTTGGAAGCTGCCCAGTGTGGCTGGGGAAACCCAGCCAGATGGGCAGGGTACAAATAATAAATGATGATGATGATGATGATGATGATGATGATGATGATGATGATGCCTGGCTAGTACCTGACTTTAGGCAGTGATGGAGCTTCCACTACCAACTCAGGTCCTGGAGCAGAGGAGAATCAGAAGCTGCCTTATACCGAGTCAGATTATTGGACCATCTAGCTCAGTATTGGTTGATTTGACTGGCAGTGACTCTTCTGGGTTTCAGACAGGAGCTTTTCCCAGCCCTACCTGCAGACACTAGCGATCGAACCTGGAAACTCTTGCATGCAGGACAGATGCTCTGACACTGAACTATGGCCCTTCTCTCGCTTTGGAAAGGAAAGGGAGAAGCAAAGCATCTCAGATGCATTGCTGGCCTTCCTGGTTCCTGAAACCACCTCCCCTGTTTCTCTATACCTATTTTTCTTTAAGTTGTAGCCTGGCATTCACAGAACGTGACAAAAATTCCTGAGAACTGTAGTTTACCCCTCACAGAGTGACAATTCCCAGAACCCCTGACAAACCACAGCTCACATGATTCTTTGGGATGGTGTGGTGCTTTAACTGTATGGTGCATATACAACCAAACAGGTAGCGTTGTTGGAAGTGGCATAAAAGTATACAGATCTGTTTTTGAATTTATATATCACTTACATTGCAATCCTATATATCTATACCCAGAAGTAAATCCTATCATGTTCCATATGGCTCACTCCCAGGTATATGATAATAGGACTATACCCTAAATATTCTTACACCAATTAGTAATAGATTTTGCTGACAAATTTATAAGTGGCTATTACACATTTAAAAAGAGAAATAAATATTTGTTCATCCATATAACGTGGATGCATGTATAATTAAAATTCTGTGTTTGCAGACTTCTATCCAATGATTTTTCTGGAGGAAAATGTCAGTAAATCTTTAGTTCTCAAGTGACAAATTGTGAAGGGTGTTTTGTGTGTGTTTGTGTTCTTTTTTTTAAAAAAATTACAAAACAAATGCCACCTCAGTCAGTTCCATTTCCCCTAAGTTTTTTTTGAAGTAACTGTTCCCTTAGAGATTCCATATAAAATATAATATAAAATATCACTCACTTCCCAATATTATTCATAGAATTCCTATTATAGAACATTGAGAAGCCAGATTACAAGCGTACAGGAATATTTTATGATCAGTTTGAAAATGTGGTTACTGCTGCTATAAATTAAGAAGCAAAATTACTCCCACATTGAGTATTGATATACAATGTATGGCAGGAAAAGTCCTTTGACATATGCTGTACAATGAATATGGAAGAGTTCCAAAAGTGCTGGTTTTTCTCTCTTTTTTTGCAAAGTTGGCTGATGACAAAAAACTGAAGTTGGAATCAGGTTGTAGGACATTAAGGGGTGACTATCCAGTAGACTTTCTTTGGAATAGGTACAACCAATCCCATGCTCAATGTGAGCATGATCTGGGATAGCTCAGTTGGGAGAGCATGAGACTCTTAATTTCAGGGTTGTGAGTTCGAAACCCATGTAGGGCCAAACATTCCTGCACTGCAGAGTGTTGGACTAGATG
This sequence comes from Podarcis raffonei, assembly GCF_027172205.1. NCBI lineage: Eukaryota > Metazoa > Chordata > Lepidosauria > Squamata > Lacertidae > Podarcis > Podarcis raffonei. Next base: position 43,980,023 of record NC_070606.1, on the reverse strand, counting down.
ACCCTTGTGGTCCAGTCTAAGTCTACAGTTCTATGATATCTAATAAAGTTCCTAGCCCAGGTCCCACATTATCCAAATGTATAGGAATGTGGTGGTAGTGTTGAAATGCCAACTTTAGCATCTTCTTTCTCTTAAGGCATAACTAAATGAGGTGCTTTGATATCTGTGATTGGACCATCCATTTAAAAATTAAGTTGAATTAAACAAAATCTTGGGACTCTCCTGTATCAGATCAGGGTCATGGTTCTGGGGATGGGATGTTCTTTCCCCAAGTTGCCATTTGAGCTGATTAGAGTAACCCCAGAAAGGTCCCTCAAACTTTAAAGTAAAGATTAAAGGAGAAATCATATGGCTTGGGGTCTTCGGAAATAATCAGAAAGATAGCTACAGAACCGTTACAATTGTAATGGAAAATAGAGATAGGACTTTGTCCAGGCTAGGGACAAGCCGATCTGCCAATTATAGTTTCTCTTGGTTTCTCTTTTTTCCAATCTTCAGTTTCCCAAATTCCCCCATCCGTTTGAGAGTTTCATTCTTTAAAGTCTTCATGAAAATTCATCAGGATTTTAGTCCTAATTTCCCCTAATATACACATCTTTTGAAATAATGAAGAAGGACCGTAACATAAAAATATCACAGATATTTGGAGAAGCTACAGCAAATGACATCATAATCTGGGGGGTAATAAAGAACCTAAGCAGGTCACTACATGTTGTTGTTGTTTAGTCGTTCAGTCGTGTCCGACTCTTCGTGACCCTATGGACCAGAGCACGCCAGGCACCTCTGTCTTCCACTACCTCCCGCACTACATACTGTCCCATATATTCAATTTTAGACAAGAGCTATCTATGGAGCCTTGTTCAGAAGCCCTGGTTTGCCAGTGCCTAAAGGAGAGTAAGAGGCATTGAAAAATGTAAAAAAGTGAATAAGAGCTATGTTGTTTTGACCATAGATGAATCTACTGTTTGAGCAGATGGTAAAAAAAAAAAAGTGGCACATGCTAAAAACACCAGTACAGGCAATTAAAAGAGACAATGTGGATAAACAATGACAAATTAAAAGATATATTACAGTGTTTGTTGACAGACTTATATATTTTATTAAGACAACTTGTTCATCTCAGATATTTTGTTAGAAAATCTGACCCTGTAACTTATTAGTGCACCTTTGAAGTCCATCTTTCCCATAGTTAGGCAGAACACGTCATAGTTTCGGATAATGGTTCTCACTTTCCTGTGGATGAACTGCTTTTTTGTTTTTTAAAAACAGGAACTATGGATTTTTAAAGGGCACATCAAAAGCAAACTATATATAATTAAATGGTCTTGTAGAGAATTATGGTAAAGAAAGTTGGTAAAGAAAGCTAGAGATTTGGGGGCATCCAGCATGGGCGAAAATATTTGCTGCCTAGGAAATCTTCAACTAAATGATTGTTCCACATGTAATAGTGAGCTCTGCTTTTAAACTGCTTTTGATTTGCTTGGAAAGATAAATACCGGATACATAGAAAAAAGGATAAAAAGAACTGAAAGCTGTATTTTTCAATAAGACTCTGAACCCCAACAATAATGTATGTGTGCAAATAGTGCATGCTCAAAACGATGAGAGAAGCTGGAGAGGTAGCTTCATATTCATATGAAGTGATAACGGCTTGCTGTCTTATTTGTAATGTAAAAGAAGACATTTTCAAAGTGTTGTAGCAAGGGAGGAAAATGAGGAAATACAAATTGTAAATAAATCAACAAATCAGAAAGGAGCCCAGACAGGAGTATCTCAACAGGTCATCCAGCAGAGCAAACAGATTGCAGCATCAACTCATGTAGAGACCGATGGAGGGCCACCTGGATCAGATGTGAGGAGTTCTGCACTGAATCACTGAACAATATAAAAACATGCTTTATTTTATGATTGAGTACTAGTTTTCCTACTGATGTGCAATAACTGTAAGCCATTCCTTTTAAATGTTGCAAGTCACCCGCTCCTTGTAAGGTATGTTGCCCAGGCAGGCACATTCTGTAACCTGTGAGAGCAAGACAGGACAAAACTTTACTGACGATCAAAGGCAGGCAGGGTTGGCATGGCATTAGGGCAAGGATCAATTCCTCATTCCATTCTCCCCATGCTGATGGAATAGCACTCCACCAGCATTGAGGAAAACCCCACCACCCTCCTTGAACCCCATTGTGGTGCAAGCCAAGCATCCAGGATCTCACCAGGTGACCAGAGTGAGAGATTCCAGCCAGACAAAGGCCCCAATTCGAGCTTAGGGTATGCCACAGCTAGCGCCTCCTGGCCCCTCGTAGGGACCCACTGGTGGAGGAAGAGGAGTGCGGGGGGAGCACACCGCCCCCAGCAGCGCAATCCTGGCAGGGTGCCATTGCGGCTGCCCCCCTGCCCGCACTGGGTGCCACGCCCCTGCAGGTGGTGCGCCCCGCCCCCAGGACGTACGCCGGCCCCATCCCCGCCTGCTCTCTGCCCCCCGGTGCCGGAGCATGAAGCTCCACCACTGTAGGGACCCCCTTCACCATGCCGGTCTTGTCCTATGCCATTTCCACCCAAATAAACAACGCTCGACAAAACACCTAACATAAGTACTGCTTACTGCAATGGGGAGAAAGTTGGTGGGAGGAAAACGAACCAAGGTACCAGTTAAGTTTGAGAGGGAAAAAATCTTTCCCAGCACTGTCAACTAGATGCCCAAGTAGCTCAGTAAGGCTCTAACCTGAGGGCAAAATGGCCCTAAACCTGGGGCAAGCTCCTGGGGCAAAATGGCCCTAAACCCTCACAGGTGAAGCCTTTGAAAAGCATCCACCTACGCTCCCTCTCATGACATCCAGAGGGATGATCTGATCTTGTGAGAGCACAACAAGGAGAAACAACTCTGCCTCCTCACCATTTTCCAGGCTACGCACCACCAGGCAAAGGTTGTCCCGCGAACAGAACAAAGCTTAGGAAACAGACCGTATACTAACTGCTCGTAGCCAGCATATCAATTCAGACAAATGTTACGGCATTCTATCATCTATCTATCATCTATCTATCATCTATCTATCTATCTATCTATCTATCTATCTATCTATCTATCTATCTATCATCTATCTCTCTATCTCTCTATCTCTCTATCTCTATCTCTCTCTCTCTATCTCTATCTCTCTCTCTCTATCTCTCTATCTTTCATCTATCTTTCTATGTATCTATCTATCTAATTTTTATAACACCCTTTATCCACAGATCTCAAAGCATAACAGAAAAATACAATATGAAAACAACAAATACATGGTAAAAACAAGACCTAAAAGCATATCAATAACCCCTCTCCCCCCACTCCCTACTACAAACATTTAAAAGGGGTATAAGATGTTAATCAGCCCAAGGCCTGGAATGTTTTTTGTGTGGCGCCTAAAGGGATAGAATGAAGGCGCCAGGCAAACCTCCCTGGAGAGAGAATTTCACAAAGGGGGAGCCATTGCAGAAAAGACCCATTCTTGTGTTATCAGCCTCAAGACCTCTTGTGGAGGAGGCACATGAAGAAGGGCCTCAGAGGATGATCTCAGGGTCTGGATATGGAGAGAGGTGGTCCTTGAGGTATCGTGGTCCTGAACCGTTTAAGGTCCTCTAGTAGGTCAGCCACCCATAGTTGTATAATCTTCTTACTACAGGCATTGAGCTGGCACTTTGCACACCGCAGCACCTTCTTTTCACATTCCACTTTAGTCCTTTGGATGCCACAAACAAGGTGTTGCAACCTCGAGTTCCAACACTTGAGCTTTGCAGCCCAAATTCAGATGCTTTAAGAAGTCCCAACCTTTGCCCCATCTGTCTTGAACTTTATGCAGAAAAAATCCTAGCCTGTGGAATCCTCTTTAGATTCCTCGTTTAGTATGAAATTTGACATTTTTTTAAAAATGCAATTTATTGAGCATATGAAATGTTTTTCTGCTTTACTTTTCTGGCCACTGCACCAGTAGTTTGAAACACTTTGTGTGTGTTTTTAAACAAGCCTTTTAAGCCCATTTCGTTGAGAAACCACAACAGAATAAACACTAAGCAAACATAGGCAAGCAGCTTTTATTTATTTTGGAAAGAAAACAGCCCATTCATTTGCAAAAAATCATCAGCGATGCTGCAATATCCTGCCTTGTCTGCACATAAATTGTCTATTTAACTAATTTGGCCATAGAGCCAAAGCTGCATTTGTAATATGATCTATTGATTTGCAATGTGGTTAGCAACTGGGTGTCTCTTTAAGAAGAAGAAGATAAAATAGGCTCTCAGCAAGATCCCTCAGTATAAAACAAGAGAGGCAAGGGAAGAGTATATTGTATGCATCTGCAGGAACTTACTATGGTGTGTGTGTGTGAGAGAGAGAGAGAGGGGGAGAGAGAGAGAGAGAGAGAGAGAGAGAGAGAGAGAGAGAGAGAGAGAGAGGTGTAAATGTTATAGTTGGTAGAATTATGCAGGGGAGAAGCAAGCAACAATGGTTGCTACACCTCACATTTTCCCCTGGCTGCCCTCTAAGATTCACTCAGAGATATCCACAAGCCTTCTGTAAACCCTGAAGCTTACATGTGCTTGTTGTACCCTTGACTTTTGCCCTCCACTTGTTCCTCTTGGATTAAGCTTGCCCAGGGATTTCCACTTGTGCCAGTATAGCTTACGCCAGCCAAAATATTAAAAAAAATAAAATCGAATTTTTAAAAAACCCTGCCACTGAGCTACAACCCAAGACACCAAGAAAAGAATGTTAATAATACTGCCCAAAGTGGCTTATCTTAATGTATAATCATGTAGCAAATCATGTATTCATTTGTATTATTAAATAAAGACTAACATAGTTGTACACTCAGCAGAGCAGAAGGAATGCACAAAGGATCATGGGTTCCCAGCATTCTCTGTTCCCTTTTGGAAAGCCGCTGACTCATTCCCTAAACAATCAGTGTTGTGTGCCATTACAAATGGGATGGTTAATAGGCCTGCATCCATTATCATTAGTGCATCTCAGCACGCAGGTATATGATGGGTCCTGCCAGCACGTTTGCTCCAGCTCACTGAGCCAGGGGCCATGCTCCATTGCAAATGAGGATGAGGAACACCTGCTCCAGGGTTTTTCGGCAGACCAGAGTCATCCTTCACATCTCATGCAACACTTGTTCTGTCAGAATGCAATGCTGGCACACAGGCCAGAACAGTGACTTGCCAGGCGTCCGACGAAAGATTAGACTCTTCCCTGTGGTCTTCTGCTCAACTTGAGCTTTGATTTTTCTTTCTTTTCTCTCTCGCTCTCCAAAGAAGCCTTTTAAAAAATTTATCAATATCATATTAAGCATTCAACCATTATGTTAAGGGTTTTAAAATAAAGATTTTTTTTTAAAAAAATAAAACAACTCAATCTTTTTCTGTTCTTTCCCCTCCTTTTTGGCAATTAGAAAAATAGCATTAAGCATTTATCATAGTAGGTCATTTTATTCACACTGGATGTTCCAGACTCTTTCTCTTTCTTTCTTTCTTTCTTTCTTTCTTTTTCTTTCTTATAAAGAAGCTCACCTTGTTATGCTGCTTTAAAAAAACAACAGCTTTTATCTTGACCTGGGAAGAAAGCACAACAACAACACGCTGTCTCTTAAACTCACACAGCATTCAGCATCAGCCTTTTCTTTTCTGGACTTTGCCTGATGCACAGGAAAAAGCTTCATTTCACTTCAGCTTCAAGAAAGCATGCAGGCTGTGGATTTATTGATACAGCACAGCCTTATCTTTAACAATGTGTACCCAAAGCAAGATGCAGCAATGTGTATACATGTGAGAGTAAGCTTCACTGAACACAATAGGGTTTCCTTCTGAGTAAGCATGAACTGCAAGACTTATGGCACCTCTTCCACACCAAATGACTCACATTCGCTGCCCTCTGACTTTTATTATCCCTCTAGCAGTCTTTCTCAACCTCGGATTCCCAAAAGTTGTCGGACTACAACTCCCACCATCCCTAGCTAGCAGGATCAGTTGTCAGGGATGATGGCAGTTGTAGTCCAACAACTTTTGGGGACCCAAGGTTAGGCTATCCTAAGCAGTTAGGGGCTCAAGCAGACGAAATTATTCCTCTCACAATTTTTAAAGGACCAACACCTGCAACATGTCTTAGTTCCTGGAGGTCTGCAGGTCCTTGTTGGAACTGCCCCCCCTTTAAATAGCCTGGAACACCTAAGCCCTCTCTTTGGGGGCACATGGGGGGACACTGAATGTTCCCCCTGAAGCAATGTGACCCTTAGGCTCCCTCTCATCTAGGGAGTCTCCTAAGTTAGGAAAACCACTACCCTTATTTTTGGGTGGCCCCATTTTTCTTCTTCTTCCAAGCTGCTTAGCATTTGGCCACCAAAGTTCATTACAGTGGTACCTCGGGTTACAGACACTTCAGGTTACAGACTCCGCTAAACCAGAAATAGTACCTCGGGTTAAGAACTTTGCTTCAGGATGAGAACAGAAATTGTGCAGTGGCAGCGTAGTGGCAGCAGGAGGCCCCATTAGCTAAAGTGGCACCTCAGGTTAAGAACAGTTTCAGGTTAAGAACAGACCTCCAGAACAAATTAAGTACTTAACACTGTATTAGAAGGAACAAGAGAAATAATACCTGTCAACTGCCCACACATGATTTGAGACTGCACTTTTCTTGGGCATGGTGCCAAAAACATATGCTGGGAGGGTCACAATCTCACCCAGTTTGGGGCCACTTCATGTTGGAAGGTATGACCTCATAATGTTATGAAAGGAAGTATAAACTCATAATTTTATTAAATGTTGTCCCTACCCAACACCCGCCCCCCAAAAAATTCACCCTATTTCTCCTCTGCAGCCACACTGGTTGCATTTACCATAAAACCGCCTCTGACAGGCATCCCCACTCACTTCAATGGAGGGGACAATTGGTGTCCATGGAGCACTGAATTATGTGCATGGTTTGTTGTGCCAAGACAGATTGAATAATTACTCACTCTGAACAATCAAACTTCTTTGAGATTCACAGTAGAAGATGAGGGTTTTCTACATCTTAACAATATCTCCTGCTTCTTGTCCATGGGCATTTTTGGTGCAAGATTCCATCAGTTGTAACTGATTCATTATTTTGCCTAATAAATAGGCAACCCACAGAACAGCATATGGGGAGGAGAAAGGTGATTATTCCATTGGGCAAGAAGAAATGCTTGTGCTGATGGAATGATCATATTAGCATGACATTGAGTTCCACCCTTGCTGTTAACTTCTTTGACCATAAAAAACAGGCCTTTTTGCAACCATATACAATTTTGTGACTGAGGTGTATTTATTTTGCAAAATTATTGTATTGGGCTTTCTCAGATTCCTCATCATCAGAACACTATCACGTTCTGACTGAAGATAAGCTTTACAAAGAAAAGACCCTGTATGTGAAATTCATGTTTTCATATTGAATCCTGTCACAAAAAGCACTCTATGATATAAAATGTTTCTCAGTTCACCCGCCATTGTCAATGAGTAACTTTCACCGTCAATGAGTAATTCCCACCATCACTGACCATGGGTCATTTGGGCAGGCAATGGCAGACATGGAGGAAGCTACTAATTTGTTATCCTTGAATGTGGCAGGGATGGAAAACAAGGGGCAGAGCCAGGACACTTAGGCACATTTTTGCCACCTTGTATATTTACTAAAGCTCTATCATGAACACTTGTATATGGTTAATGAATCAAGGTACATGATATACTACATATAGGAAGGCATGTAAGCTCATCTTTATACTGGTGGTCTCATCAGCATCTAACGTTGGGTCTCCAGAGATGCTTTCATACTTCCTTGGGGGGTTTCGTTTTTTTGAAAATGAAGATGAAGAATGTTTTTGAACTTTACAAGCACTGTCATGTCTTTAAGCCATAAACATTTATGTCTGTGTCAGAAAATACTTAAGGAAAAACAGCCAAACCATGTTTTTAAACAATTGGGGTGGGGTGGGAGAGAATTACATGCCAGATTGTTGCAGCCTGAGCAAATTTTTACAGATGAGTTATAAACCCCAACTAATGGACCTTTGATGGAAGTGCTGATTCTACCTAAACTGGAGCAGTGCAAATGGATTGCTACAATAACTTGAGATTCCCAAACGTTACCCTCAAGCATTTCCTTGTAAAATGACCCATTCTCCCTAGCACCACCTCTCGTTCCTCCTTTTTGTGCAGAGGAATAATAAAACATGTCATAATCTCATACGGGTGGGGATTTTTTTTATATTTTTAAAAATGAGGAACTTGAAAAATATGCTTGCTTTTCTTTCTCCTAAATGCTTTCACAGAATGGGTTTGGCAGAACATCTTGGCAGAATGGCAGATTGCTGGAGACCGCTCTCTCTGGGAAACAAAACCGCAAAAACACAAAAGACTATCAGTGCAAAACTCGAGCCTGCTTTCATCTGTTTCTAAGACAGAAGAAGTGGCTTGTTTTCTTTGATTAAGAGCCATATCTCTTTGACTCCCCTTGCCCAAATGCAAGCTAGAGAAAGAAGTTGGTTTTTGTACAGTAAAGAAAAGCCATATTTATTTTCATTGAAGGAAACCCTGTATTCACTAAGCTGCATTTCCCCAAAGAATCTGTTACATCACTGGGCTGGGGTGCAATAATGAAAAATACCCATTAACATTGGTTTTGAGTCCGAATGCCTTGCCCTAGCAAGGAGCAGCTCCTACAGTTGTAGGCACGAGTGTTCTTTGCACAAGAGGGTCACTTCAGTGTTAAAAGGCTAATTTTAATCAACAACTCCGAGCCAATGGAAACCCACACAACTGGGCAGAAAACTATATTCCCGATCAGAAACATGTTTCTGATTCCGGACTAAATAATGGGCTACAGGGAGGCACATCTGTAAATTATACAGGAAGCTTTCTTCAACAATTGATTCACCCTGACAGTTTTACTGGAGTATATGAAAATTAGTATTAAAGATGTGATATGTAGGCTTCTTTCCAGGAATTCCAATCTGGTTTCAATAAAATGGAAACACTGATTGGAAGTGAAGTTGCCTTCCGGTTTTGCCTTTGGCTATTATGTGTTCATTCGTGAAATGACTGAATTCCACAACTACTTTTAATATTCACCTTTTGAGTTCATCTCCCACACTGGACACATTGGAATGATTAAAATAGCAATGCCTCCTGATGCCGGATTCTCCTTAATTTGAAACAGCCTAGGTGCTGAGGAGCGAAGAAAAAAAGGGGGGGGTGAGGAAGAAAAAGTACACTTCTGTTAAGTCCATCCTTTGCATCAAATTTCTTCAATGCATGTCTAGAAATGAATATTAATAAAACAGTATGGTAAAAGAACTTCCTGAGTAGATGACAGGGACAAATAAAGATTAAAGTTTGGTGGATTATCAGCCCCTGCACTTTATTTGGATGTACTTGCCACAACGATGCAGTATTTTAATAATTTACACTACAACAATTAAACTGCCGCGCCTATCAGCACACACTGCCATCCCAATGTATTGTTGGCACAAGATAATTGGCCGTAAAATGAGTAAAAGTTGAGTCTTCAATGGAAATGCCATTCGTGAGCTTCTGCTGCAGCATAAAAAGTAGTGTCACAGCACCAGAGCTGTGTGATCCCATGCTCCTCCCTTGACAGCATAACGGCATCCTGGACCTGTGATTACGTAGAATGTGTGCAAATGTTTGCGGTGCCTTAAAGACAAAAGGATTTTAATGGTGAGATATGTGTCGATGGATTAGAGTCTGCTTCATCAGATTGGATTGTGGCAGTAGGCCACAGTGCATCACTTCATGATGCTAAATGTGAGACAGAAAGCAACATTAGAGAGTAGCTAATGAAGACTGCAAAGAGATTTTTTTTGTACGTTATAGATAAAAGAGAAAACCGCCATCTGTGCATGTAATGAAACATTAATAATAAAATAGCAAAAGAGAATTTTTTTTCATGTTGAGTACACATTGATTTTAGCTTTTCATACAGCTCACATGTAAAGATGGGTTAAGTGGTCTAGGATTCTTGCTTGCAACTTTTTACATAAATTTATTTGGTCTGTGTCATGCTTAGAGTGGGCCCATTGAAATAAATGGACTTAGCTACTTTAAGTCCATTGAGTCCAATGGATCTACTCTGAATATGGCTTAGCTGGATGCAGTCCTTCTTTCCACAAAGAGATTTCCACCATGATGTAGAAGAATCAATTGATACACTACTTTTGATGGTTTTACATCTTAGTTTGTATTTAAACTGTTTTTATCCATATTTATTGTAGGCCAGCCAGAAAACTTTATGTGATGGGGCTGCATGCAAAGGTGGAAAGTAACAAACCATTTTGCCTACAACTAGGGTTGTACAAATCTGTCTATTTCATTTTCTGCTGATTTTTTTATTTTTCCATTCTTAAATTCAGAACTTCCTGGAGAAGGAGATGGAGTGAGGGATGGGGGCGGGGCAAGAAGAGTTGTGAGTGGGAGGCACACTGAACGAAAAGCCTACCTAGTGGTCTTCAAAGTCCACCAACTGTCAATTAGCTTATACTGGTTCAAGGTTGTGTGTGTGATCATCCTTTGCAGGAAATTCTGTTAGAATTGGGTATCCTGCATTATAGCCACTATCCCAACAAGGAAAGTGAAGCAATGCTTTTCTTAGTTGCTACCAAAACCTGCAGAGCTGTAAGGGAGTATTTGAGGTGCACAGAACTCTCTTTCAGTCTAGATGTTAAACAATCAGAAAACAACAATCAGAGAAAGAGTGGCTATTACTTCGGTAGAGGGCACGATGGAAGCTACAGCAGTTTATTAGCACTTGAATGAAGCAGTGACATCCCTTTTGTTAAATTAATCTTTGTTTCTAAAGTCCAGGGACTCTCCCTGGCACATTCGCTCTTGATTCACTTACCATATGTTGTATCGGAATGTTCGTCTTTGGAACAAGGATATCTGGTGATGTGCTTTCAAGGTCATTTGTCAAGCAGTGCCTAGATTCACGTAAAGTGAGAGGACCTCATCAAAACGCTGTGCAACATAAAAATTTGTCTGAGCACCAGGAAAGGCTGTGCAAGTAGTGCAGTGTAATTTTGAATTATTGAACCTAGGAACCAAAGCTGAGCAGTTCCAAACTCTGATAGCCCTCAAGGACTCTGTCATTTAAGGGTCCTTGACATTTGTGTGTGTGTGTGTGTGTGTGTGTGTGTGTGTGTGTGTGTATTGGTTATGAAAAGCATATCACAATAAACCTGTAGGACAAGAACAGAAGTGACATATTAAAAGCCCAATCCTGCGGTGCTGGTGTGAATGACAGAGAGAACTGCTTGCACCCATACAGCTACAGCAGCATTCAGTGCGTTCACTATTATCATCAATCATCGATAAGAGGAATTCTGTTGTGCAAAGGGCTTTATAATTCTTCTTTCACTAAGCAACTCCCAGTGTCAGACAAGTGGAAACGTCGTGTATGTCAGTTTTGCTTCTTAGGTGTGTAATTCAATTTTGAATTTATTCTTTTTGAGGAATGTAGCTAGCTGTTAAGCAAGGGTGTGGAATCATTGTCAGTTTGAGGGGGACCTCATTCCCTTCTGAGCAACCTTCTGGAGGCCATGTTTCTATGATGGGGGGGTAGAAGCAGATGTGGACAGAGCAGCAATAAATGTGAATTTTACCTTTGTACCATAGAACTAGTTTCTTCACATTCACACCCTTCACTATCTAAGAAGCGTGATCAGAGTTCAAGGACATATTCCGGTCAGGGCAACATCCTCAAGGGAGGCAGAAAGCAGGGTTGGTGAGGGGGGACAACTCAGGAGTTTGTGTGGTCTGAGGAGAGCCAGATAGAGAGGCCCGGAGGGCTGAATTTGGCCCCTAGGCCTTAGATGCTCCACCCCTTCTGTAAGGTGACCAGAAACCTTGGGATGTTATGGCTGCTAACTGACCACTCCTTCCCATGCCACTTAAGGATTATTGGGTTATGGGTTTATTTTGTTCCTGTTTTTATTATGCATTTTGTGTTTTTATTTTGTATTTCTATGCTGTGAACTGCCCTGAGATCTTTGGATGAGGGGCAGCCTACAGATCAAGCAAACAAACGCACGCACGCAAATAAGGATCACCTAAAAATTGCAGAGGAGAGCATAGATAAAAGCAATGCCATGCCCATTAGGATAACTGCTGTTAAGGCAGGTCAGCAGGGTTAATGCAGCAAGAGCCTTATCAGCAGAGATGGGCAGTTCCTGCAAAACCTTGCTCAGGAATTCATTTGAATTCCGAACAGCTGTTCACTTTGTCTTTTAAACCTCTTCCTATTCACTATTCATGAACATCTGCATGAATGACTTTTTGCATGCACACACTGAGGATCACCAGTTTGCGTATGAACATAGGCAATGTATGAATAGGCGTATGAATCATGCACAAGGAACAGACCACCTATGTGCTATTCAGTAGCCCACAACTGAGCATCTCTCAATCATCCGGAACAATATCAGTAGACATGTGCTCTTCTGAAGGGAAATGTGATGGAAACTATCTTTCTTACATTAATAAGTGGGTATCTTTAATGGATTTGAATTTGTTTGTATATATGCAATTGTTTCAACTACATTTATGCAATGTGTGTATATGATTTATGTAAAATCTTTATATTTGTATACTGAACATTTTAGTCGCTTTATCTTGCCCAGGGCAATCCAAACTGACTTACAACCATTAATGAAATAAAGTGATTCATTAATGAAATAAAAATAAATAAATTGGTAAATAATATAGCATGGTTTTCAAAGAGAAACCGTCTACATTTAGCCATGTGTGACTACAGGGCATAAAGAGTGATTATTTATCACGGTGTAACTTACCAAGATACTCATAAAACCAACCAGATAAAAGGAAAGTTCTAGAAAGGATTAAAAGCAAAGAAACTTTCAGACATATTAAAATCCATTGCTTAGTCATAGTTTTCAGTAATGGCAGCTGTGGAGATACTCAGAGTGACTTTAAATACTAGGAATTTACTTCAAATAAACTTCTTCTTTTCTTTTCTTTTTTAAAAAAAGAATAACCTCAACATAAGTCTTAAACTCTGAAGATGAATTTCTGGACTGGACTGATGCGCTTTATTCGACTGCCGATTTTAATCACATGCATGAATATTTCATTTTGTCCTCCTGCCCCAAATTTAAATCATGCATGTTTTGCAGGGAATAGCACTTTGTTTTCCACTTGGCCATTTTGGTTTACAACTTTTTCAACTTGTTTGCCATAAAACAAAATTGGTTTGTAGATTAACATGCCAGATGCTAAACAATAAATGCTGCGTTATCATATGCCTATCGCTAATTAGATAATGAGTGGCTATGCAAACTAAATTCAAATCATGCTTAACACAGATTTATGATAAAAATGGAAGAGAATGTATTTTCAATCTTCTCAGAGGCTTTGCATCCACTGGCTCTCAGGGAAACCTCTAGATTTAGCCTTATGATGACAGACAGGAGGGTGGCTGGAAGACCTATCCCCTTTCGACTCCCGTGTTAAGAGACACACGGACCACTGAAGGTAACTACAGTATAGGGCTCTAGTCAGAAGCTCGCTTCCAGGGCTGGCCCAAAACATGTTGCTGCTGTGGTGAAGAGCAAGATACAGCCTCTCCACATTCCACATACAGGCCAACTGGGCTAGCAGTTGGATCTTGTTTCAGCACTGGTGATGGGGGAATAGTGTCCACCATTTCATCTGAAGGCAGCAGGCTAGTTTCAGAGGACCAGGACATCCCCAGAGGAGAATGCTGGTGTGTGGAGGAACAGACAGGGGGCTGCTGCCACTTTCCTCCAGCATCCGCCACCTGAGGTGGTGTTCTCACTTTGGCTGACAGTAGGGCTGGCCCCCGCCGGCCCCAACACATAGGCCCAAGCCATCTCTGTGAGTCAGCCTCCCAGCCCTGTGCCTCAGCTTTCCTTTAGAGCAGCAGCTTATACAAACGGGTCATCTGTTAGTGCTTTGTCTGCTAGCGGAAGCCAAGCAAATGCTCATGAATAATAGACATAAGGGCTGCGGTTCTGGTAATAACCTGAGGGACCCTTTGAAAATCCTGGAACCTGTAGTTTCCACCTCACCCCCACCTACCGCAGCCCGAGTCCCATGTTTTTAACACCACAGTGTTCTCCTTAATAAGCTTCTCTGTGTGTTGTTTCCAGCGTAGTGCATCTTCTCTGGAATCTTCAGTTCACCCACAGTAAACACTGCTAACTACTAACTCATAAAACATATCAGCTGGCTTTATTACTTTTAACCATCTTTCCAATTGTGCTATAAAATAAAGGCAGATGCCATTTTAACATCTTATTATTATCAAGGGCCGACTCCTCCAGCAGCACCTGCTTAGCGGCAATCTGCTTGTTTATAGTCCCTTTTCTTTTTTATAGGTGACAGTTTTAAGGTGGCTGTTCCGTATCTTACAAAGAGTTCTTTTTAATGCAGCCGAAGTGCCGTTCACAGTAGGTGTGCTGCTTTCTTCCATCCAGTGATATTGAGAAGGGGTCGCAGGTTCACCTGTGATTTTTGCTTGACAGCTTCGCCACACACATCAGGCTCTGCCAAATGCTCTGCCATTAATTTATGATTTAAAGTAATTAACTTTTGCTGATTAAAGTAATTATTTCAAGTGCATTGCACTCAGGCCCAAATGATGCACACAGCCCCCTCTCCAGTTTGAGCTAACAGCATGCCAAGTGCTTAAAAGCTGCACCAGGGAGCTCGCAGTGGCTTCTGCCAGTCTAACAGATCTGCCATGTTTATGGCTGACTTGTACTAACTGCTCATTTTAATGCGGAATCCTGGCAGAACACTGACACAGTGTGAAACCTTCATCCGGCAAACAAGACAAGCTTCAAATTGGTGACATCGATGACAGTGAAAACTGTTTAAAAACGAATCTTGCCTCCAGCCTTTCAGAGGTATTATGTGTTTGTTTTTTGGGTGTTGTTTTTTTTAAAAAGCACTATTCCTTATCCAGATTGGCTGTTAAACAATTTACAGCTTTATCCAGCATTTGCCTTTTTAGTGTGAGACAGGTGCAAAATTCAGGCTCCTTCACGGTAAGGCAGAATCTCTCTCTCTCCTCCCCACCCCCCACCCGTTTCAAAAACGAAGGAGGAAAGTCAATATTTGAATGCAATGCATTTTACATGAAAGAACAGCTCTACCCCTAAATTCACCTCTTAACTCTTCAAGATGCAATGTTTATCCTGTTGGCCCTCTGCATGCAATCTGAGTTTCATACCAAATGACAGCGGTGCTCACAAAATGGCGTGGTTTCCAGAAAACAAAACTCTGCCAAAGTGGAATGCTGTTACAAGAGTGCATTTCTGTTTAATAGGCTCCAAAGTCTAATTTTAGTTTTGTTTCTCTGTGGGAAGAAGATAATTCCAGGAATGGCTGTATTTGGCTTGTGAACACACCGGTATCAATGAATACCTGGCAAGTCTATACTTAAACAAATATCCCTGAAAATAAGAAAGCAGACTGTTAGAACAGCTTCTGTGCTTTAATTAAACACACAATCAGTTAGGAATCTTTACTAATTTTATCACATTTGGGCATTTTCCTTATCATAATACACAGCTGTTTCAAAAATCTGGGATGCTTTGTTTTCATAGTAATTTGAATTATAGCAGTAACAGAATCACCTAGACAGATTCCTTTACTACATTCAGCATATAGTAAACTGGTTTCACACACACATGTGCACATACTAACTGAATAAGTAAATTCATAATCTGGCAGGGAAAGAATTACAAACCAAAACCTTTCTCTAGTACAACCCCTTTTTTTCTGAATGCAGAAAAGCTTTGGAATGTCAAAGGCAGAGTGCTTGGCTTTCATTCATAAAGGGCCGAGTGCGAGTAGTCATTTTGCAGAGTTTGTGATGCTGAATTCTGGCTTAAGTGTCTCTTTTCTGCTGAGGTAATTCACTCAGCTGAATATGCCATTCACTTATAGGCAAACACTGAACAAAGTGCCAAATGATGCAGTTTATATGTTGAGAACAAATCCAGGAAGTGATTGGAGGCACCGAGCACTCATTTCAGTTCTTTCCTTTGGAAAGGATTCGGTAGAAATCGCATTTCCTAAGCATCACCAATGAAACAATTAAACTATTCTCCCAGAACTACGATGCCGGGAATGATAACATTTTTGCAAATATCTGGGTCATAAAGAAGAGTAGCTGAAAAGTAAATACAACAGGAGAAATGGAATCAGTGTTAATTATTATTTTCTTATTTCTCACTGTGGAGAAAACAGAAGATCTGTTAAGGCTGCGATCCTAAGCGCAAGTGGGTCTTACTTGCAATTGCAAGAGGATCACTCAGCATGGAAATCAATGGGTTGCTCAGTTGTGCATAGGAAAGGGCCCCACTTGATGTGTTATTACTAGAAATATTTCTCTTGGGTTGAATTAATAATAATAATAATAATAGTAATAATTTATTATTTATACTCCGCCCATCTGGCTGGGTTTCCCCAGCCACTCTGGGAGGCTTCCAACAAAATATTAAAATACAATAGTGTGTCAAACATTAAAAGCTTCCCTAAACAGGTCTGCCTTCAGATCTAGACATTAGATAGGCAGAGTTCAGATAATGGGATGCTCCATTGGGTAGAAGGAATAAAGGTGATTTTCACTAATTCCTCTTGTCCTCATCAATGCCAGTTTGGGAAATATACAATGCCTAAGCCAAAACCCACTTGCATCTGTAATCAATAAAGCTGTGGCCTAATCTGAACCCAAGAGTGTTCTACTGCAGTCCTTTCAACTTCTTCAGACATGGCACCATGGGTGGCGGGCTCACTGCGCCTGGCTTTATAAAACTACTGCAGTCATTCCTATGTCTAAATGCATATATTGGGGGAGGGCAGAGGAGAAAGAGTTTTGTTGTATATTACCAATAACAAGTAGAGGGGACTAAAGTAAAAGGCCATGGAGTCAGAGAAGCATGACACTTCCTATTATTTCACCTATTTTTGAAGTACTGCTGGATCAACTTGTGTTTTCTTAATACTGTCTGATTAGACTCAATAAGACTAAGCATCCTTCTCATCAGCCATCTGTGGTTTCATCAGCCATACTGGAAACTGGCTGCTAATTGCCAATTGTTAACCAGACAATAGCAGATGCTAACTTTAATATCCAACAGTGCTCTTCAGAGCATCTTTTGTATGCATGTGCGTCCACACTGTAATATACTTTCTTCCTTACTAGAAATATGCCATCTTGTTAAAGGCTGATTAGCCAAGTGCGCTGTGTGTAATGAAGCAATGAGCTCGTAAAAAATGACAGTTGACATTCCATTACTGGACCACAGCGAATGTAACATAACTAATGATCAATAACAGAAGGAAGTATCCTTTCATTGTTTTTAAGCATTCTGCTATTTATTTAATGGATAGGCTTACAACATTTCAGGGTGGTACGTTGTTGTCGCTTTGGCCTGGCGGTGTGAGGATAATTTCAACAAATCGTTGCCAATGCACATGCCTCCCAGCAAATACTCAATTAGCCTTGGAGCATTACAGTGCAGTGCACTGAAGCAGGCTTTCCCTCCAAATATTTACTAAAGGATTTCAGTCTCCATATTTATTTAATCTCAAGCAGGAAAACAACCGAGGTACACTCTATTGCCATATTGTTTTGGTACTAAAACATATTTTCAAGTAACAAAAAAAGCCCTAGCGATATCCGGGAGCCTTCTGGGTGGGCTCAGGTTTTTTTTTCCTATAGAAATTTGCTTGCCTAAAATAATGAATAATGAACCCATTACCTCTCTGACTGTGGCCTGCAGTCTACAAAGAGATATTAGGAGCAATTTGTACTCAACATGCAGGTCTGTTCCATCTAAAATATTATCAATGAGCTTGTCAACCCAAGCCCTAACCTTCTTTGTTATTTTCATCTGCTCTCCTCTCAGATGTCTCTGCTCATGCCCGTAACCTCTGAAGACTAGCAACAGGATGTCATACACCTGTTTTGCTTAAGGCTGGGACTTGGAGTCCTGTGCGATATTGTGTAGGCATTGGCTCGCTTGCTGCTTTGCTCAACGTATATGTCAGAATGTCAGATGATCGTTGTTGTATCTGCAGCTGTTGCATAAGAACAGTGCCAGGGGCACAACTTTCCTGCGGTGAGCTTTAATTTGCTCTGCCCTCCCTGAAGAGCTCCCTCACTTCACCTTGCTGCTGCTGCTGCAGCTGTGTGAGAACTGAGTCCCATGTGCAGCTGAGGCCAACTGGATGGGGAAGGGGAGGAAGAATATTAGCGATGGGCACGGTGAGGCTTTAGACAGCAATATGCACAGCTACACTGAACAGTGGGGAAATGAGCAAGCTAGGATATAGGCATCTTTGTTGAGGTGATTGTTTTTTGTCTACAGTCCGTAATTAGGACTGTAAACGAGAAAGGATTCATACTTTCAAGTAGGTCAATTTCTGATATATTCGGAAACTATGCCAAAAGAGCTCCTTGAAGCCCAGACAAGCTCTAACCTGTCAGGGTATTCATGGGAGATCTAACTGAGTTTTATGACTGCTTCCAGAATTAGGTTGACAATCAAAACAGATGTAGAGTGTGATTGCAACTGGACTGCCAAAGGCAAAACAACACAACAACAACATTCTCCTGTCAGCTTTCAAAACGGAGTGCACTTATAATACATGGCGATGGTGGACAAAGGCACATAAGCATCCATCTTAAGATTTATCGGTGTGGAATGGGCTCCTCTATTGAAATGAACGGGGACACCCACAGTTTCAAGGCAGCAATGCATGCTTCTGAGCATGTACAGATTGCCGGGTCAGATCAGAACTTAGAGCAAATGCTTCTAAAAGACAGGGAAGGAGGATTGTAAGGAAGTTTTAGAAGGGCAGTATGAACGTGTAAAAATAGCAAGCTGTTTCTCAGTGGAGTTTTTGTCCTCCAGAAGGGATAGTTGCTTTTCAAAGTGACATAGAGAGATTGCGGAGATCATTGGTAATTTAAAAGAAGAAACACAGAGACTGATTTTAAAAAGAAACATCATTACATATTACTACATTTTCCTTTGTCTGCATCTATTATTTAACAAAAGACAGAAGCACTTTGTTTTTCCATTTGAAACTTTAACTAAATAGAGAGTAAATAGAAAACTTTTCTTTTTTCTTTTCTTTTTTACAAAGTTGGCATTTACCTATCCTAAGGAAATAATGGTTGGCTGGTGTTGTGCCCCCAAATTTGCAACTACATCTTAATGGAGGACTGCAGAATATGGTCAGTTCGATTAGCAGATGAAGGTAGAATTATCTACAGTTGAAATTTCTGTGTGCAGGTGTCAAATAGGTTGGGGTTTTTTTAATTCCTTTAAGCTATTTGATTGTCATATTCTTTTATGCATCTTGCATCTGCAATACAACTAGAGCACTAATTATAGACATCAAAGCATTTTATGAAACTTCAAATAGGAAGGTAAAGAATAAGGTCCTTCTGCTGGCTAGATTATTCTTCTTTGCATTTTCAACTGCTTTTTATAGCCATAAATGCACTAGAAATTTACAATATCTGTAGAAGAGTTAGTGTAATTTGAGGCATTTCTGCTCAGAAGTGATCTCCCTGAAATTCAATGACATTTACTCCCCGATTGCAGCCTTTAAACTCCAAGTTTAAATAACTACCACTGTTCTAGATCTTTTTTTCCTCTTTGAGAGAAACAATGTAGGTTAGCATCTAGTCCTGAGACTCTTGCTCTCTTAGACTTCTTGCTCAGTGCAGGACCTCGGGTGGGGATATAGCTAGCCAGGGGATTCAGGTTTCTGGAATTAAGACTATAAGAGAAAACAACAAACTATGGCCTCATCACCAGAAGGGCCATTGTGGATTCATCTCATCTTGCCTTAGGAATGGCCAGATTGCTCCCTAGGAGCAAATAAAGTGCCTCTAATGGTGTTTCATTTTCAGCTAGGTTTCGTTTTATTATTATTTTTAAAAACAACTTGTTGTGTGACACAGTTTAATGGAAGAAAGCAAGGGAGAGCTGATAGTTTGTGTACTCTGCATATTCTCTTCTGAAACATTGCATGTAGGTTTCTATAAGATGTACACCATAATCTAGTTTGTTCTCGTGGACAACAGGGCTCATGCAGCGAATACTATTGCTGTAAATCCCTGATGGATACAGGGCAAATGAGTGCGTCAGTGAATGCTTCATAAGTGCAATTCACATAAGTGCATTTTTGGATCATTTTCCATTTCCCCTCTCTTTCCCCTTTCCTTTTTTTTCTTCTGGGTTAGCAAATGTGCCAGAATGATTCTTATTTCTGTCCAGCTCCTTCCCATGGAAGCTGTACACAGTAGGGAAGGTTGCACATCAAGGAGATGGGAATTAACGGATACAAAAATCTTGACATTTACACAATTTAGACATGTTACTTTTATTTAAAGGGACTTTTTCCTATAGAAAGGGTGCAGACCCCTTAGTGAATAGACCTGCTAATGCCTCTTGCTTTTTGTGTTTATATGTGCCAGTTCTAATAATTGTCACTGTTGACCTAAGTAAGAAACATCCCAACATGTTTGTGGCAGACACCATGGGGCTTTGGGGCACGCTGTTTCTCTTGGATGGGGGGAAAGGCAGAAGGCATAAACCCTGTAGAATTCTGTTATTTACCGAACATCTTGGTTCCTCACTTGTAAATAATTAGGACTGGAGAAAGGACCTACAAATGAATGAATAAGAGACAAAAAGCAATGACATTCAAAAAGCAACACTCCCACATGGATCTGCTCTTGACCCTTCCAGAGTGGGGGGAGATTAAGTCAAAATGAAAGAACATGCTTGGACACACTCAAATTGTCTCTGCCATTTTCCAGCTTCATTAGAGAAGGGGACTCCCAGTACAGGTGGGATCGTCAAGGGGCCATTTTGTCCTTCAAATGGCACTTTGTGATTTGGACAACTGCATAGCAACATGGCAGGAAAAAACAAATAAACTTGAAGTACAGGAAGCCCTACACACATAACACCAATTTGAGCTAAATGCTGCTCATTGGGGCAACATCATGGGGATTACTGTGGTGGCATGCTAAGTCAACAGTAGCACCCTGCCCATAGTAATGTGGATATTTCGCCATGCCTTGGCAATGACTCAGAAAAGAGGGTTTGTGTAGGCATAAAATGTTGCTGAATTGTTGGCATCAGTCTGTCTTGAGAAACAATTGATTGCACCTCCAGGGTTGAAGTCAAACTGCTGTGTTAGCAGCACCAAAGTGACCTCCTCGGGGCACAAGTCTGGGCAGTGTGCACAGAGGTCCTGGGCTGCCCAGATTACAAGACCCCCATATTGGCCTTGCTGATGTGGTCCAAAGGAAAGCAGAGCACTATGTTTGGCACCAGCTTGGCTGCAGGAGTTGTCAGAAGGAGTCATGCAAGGTGCCATACAACTGTCTTAGGGACTCCACTCTGGATTTGTGTAGGGTTTACTCCTTAGCCTTTTCTTCTACTGAAGAAAAGGCAGGAAAGGGTTAGGATCAGAGCTTTCCCTCTCCTAGATGGGCTAGGATGCAAGGGGAGTCCCTAACTCACCAAGGGTTTGAGACCCATTGGCTAGCCTCATCTGGTTTAACTGGTCAGTCGAAGCCGTTCCTGGGGTGTGACTGCTGTCGCATGGTGACAGCTTCTAGGAGCCATAGGTGAGAGCTGAGTGCATGGTGGGGATCAAAGGTGGACAATCTACCCCAGAAGGAATATGACATCTCCCCCATGAGAGGTACTACCCTACCCCTAACACCCCATATACCCCTGGATGCAGCAAATGAAAAGATAATTGTTCGCATGCAGTTGCTGTGTGGTGAGTGTGTAGATGGCAAACAGTCATTTCTGAATCAATTCTGACTTGTTACTCATGCTCAGTGTCACATGTCTCCCTTTAGAAGAACAGTCTGTGTGTTTCAGTTTGGCTGTTCAATATTATTATAAAAATTAGTAACTAACATTAGTCTAAAGCAGCAATTGATTAAATCTGTACTTCATTAATTGCCAGTTAGAAAGGCAGATTTTCCATTAGATTGTGACTAGAGTCATTGCTGGAGAGAATGGTTAATATTGCTATACACTATACAGTAACATTGGAGTTGAGCAAACACAAGCTTGAGGAGGGGTCTTTGCATCCTGGGAGTGGCACAGTGAAAAGACCCAGAATTCACAGACCGAGAACTGCACTGCCTTCATGTTGCCAATGACTCCTGGCAGCAGAGTGCTGGCATTTTGGCTGAGGAAAAGCAGGCATTTGCCACTTGCCAGGAAAGCACTTACATCTCAAAGAGGGGGAGGGAATTGGCCTCTGTGCCAAATTACCCTCCTCCAAATAATTATTTGATCTGCAAAAGAACTCTGCTGGACCAGACCAAAAGCTGTTCTAGTCCAGCATCCTGTTTCTCATAGTGGCTAACAAGGAGACCATGAACAGAAGTTGAGAGTAACAGGTTATAATCAGAGTCAAAATGTGGTTGTTGTTACAGCATTGGGGCAGATTGTCACATGTGCAGTAGGCATTGTTCACATGTGTTGCCGTTGTCGTTAGCAAAATCTCTGCATAGTCACCACACTGTTATCATGAAACACTACATAGGATTTCAGGATAAATAAACTTCGCAGTTGCGGAAGCAGAGCTTGTGAAGATTTGTGTTCTTTTGCCTTTTTGTCATTCATCTTTTCAGACCCATTTGGATTCATGGCATACGGTTGGAAGCTTACACAGAGGAACACAGGAGGCATGGATTGGTTCCCAGCCTGGCACGGCATCGTCCAACCTTCCTCCCTGCTCACAGCACCATCCCTTCTCTTTACTTGTTTGAATATGTGAAGTCTGAATACCTTAGCCAAATGGAGGAAGTTATATGTCAGCCCTGATTTAATTGGTATGGGCTGCATTTATGCATTCAAGAATAACAATATGGAGAGGTTTCGGCAAAGAAAAAGGCAATGTTCTGCATAGAAACATGAGATATGACTTCAGGCTTGGCACCAGCACCTGGCACCTTAGAATAGCTGTCTCTGCCTCAGGGCTCTATCAAGGCCTACTAGCACCTTAGGCTCCTAATGACAGCAATAGTGGATGGCCATTTTAATTTCTGACATAGCGTTGCTTTGGAATATTGACGGAAATTGAATGGAGTATTGGCTCACCAGAGCCAATTGGCAAGGGCCCCTACCTGGAGCCCACATTGCACAGAGCATGATTAGTAAACCAAGACAGAGGGTCAAGGATGTACGGTACATCCCACCAGCCACATCAGAAGCCATGTTGCAGGTGCACATATCCTTTATTGGCTTCAAAGGATGGCTTGTCTTAGGGCCTTATTGACAGCATTATCAGGTATGGCAGCAACTGTTATCAAGTTGGCAGTGCATTGAGAGGAAGGTTTAAACCCTCCTTCTCATCCACAATTTCCCCCACTTTTGTTATCATTAGCATTAGGGGACAAAACTCACATTGGTCCAGGTGGGAGTTTCCCACACCCAAAGTTATTTGCTGCATATGTGTGTGTAAATTCCACAGAGATTAAACCAGCCTGCTCTGTGCCCTGCCATCTTGATAATCATCCCACCCACCCCGCGCCTGGTTTTTATTTTTATTCCTAATGCACAGCGTATTTTGCTAATCACGTTGTTAACATGAGGTGTGGTTTGCCAGTTAAGCCAGGGGAACTTTGAAAGCTGGATGTAACCTCTACTATTTCGTAAGGCATTTGGGCTCCTGCATTTATATCTAGTTTTACCTGCTTATAGAAAGTGTCATAAAGAGATATTAAAAATTATCCCTGTTCGCCTCAAAACGATTGGGGGGGAAAGCATGTTTGCAATGCTCATGAATTTTAAAAGTTGTCAAAATGTGCAGTTGGGTAAATGCCACTTGGAAGCTGCCTCACAAATGTGTAATTTGTATGCCTGAGGTATGACATATAGTGCTGTTAACGCACGCTTTTACAAACATAAATTATCTATGATACTAAAAGAGATACATGCTGGACTGTTATTTTTTTTTAAGCCCATAATGCCCATTCTCTTGAGGATGGGAGTACTTGAGAAAACAGTTCTTACTACCACCATAAGACGTAGTTAAACTATTATGTCCAAATATACTCAGTAGCCACCATCACTCCTTGAATTTTCATGCATTTCAACTTACACATTAAGTGAGGAACCCCTCTATCTATCTGTAAAAGTTACTTTCTTTTCATTATTACTTAGCTGCTGTGAACATCCAATCAGAAGAAACTGAATTGTTTTGTTTCAGGCTTTATTATGACATAGCAAAGCTTGGACTTTTATCATCCTTTATTGACAAACATTACTCTCGATCCTTCACCAACTTAATTAGTGGCACTAAAAGACTGCAGAATACTAAACGTTATGGCCATTTCCTTTGCTACTCTTTAAATATATCTGGCAGCTCTATAAATCTGCAATGAGAGGCAGAGTCAAAAGTTAACTATTCTTCAGTTTATTGCAAGGAGACTGTAACTGAGATAAACAAAAAAAGAGCATTATCTACTAATCCCATAAAGGAAAATTGTATGTAACTGGAAACACAAAAAGTAAAAAAAGAGAGAAAAGGATGGTGTTTTGCTGATATTTCTAATTCAGCAGGGATTCTCAGGGCAGTCTCCCTGGTTTCTAGAAAAATGGAGGAAGTGGGGTTAACATGTTGACCTAGCAAAGGTGGCTTATACCCCCTGTACCCATGGCTCCCTATCTGATGGCAACTGCTAGAAGACTTCTGTCTATAATGGAAAAGTCAAATGGTCAACGTTGACAACGCTGGTCACCTAGTTGGCAGGGATGCCAACTTGAATAAAATATTGGTAGGGGTAGGTAAGCCCCGCCCTGCATAACCAGTCAAATTACGCGCTGCATGCACACCATTTTAATGGCAATTCCCATCAACTTGGGGGGTGTGTGCTGGTCCCTCACATATTTTATTGGGTGGCTAAAGACCTCTTGGCCCCTAGGAGCTGGCTCCTATGCTAGTAGGATCACCTAGAGACAAATACCTTTTCAAAATGGAATATTTGCCAAAGCACCAACACTTAGCTAGCCTTTTTTCTTTTTTTTAAGGGCCCAAATAGGGTACTTTATGTGACAGCAATGCCCTACTGTTTCATGAATCTCTGCTTTTTAATATTTTATTTAGCTCTTAGAAAGCGTATTAGAGTGCCAGACCAGAATAGAACATTTCCTTACACCTTCTTTGGTTGCAGATCTGTATTACAAAGTTCAGAGAAGTTTGAATTTTTAAGGAGAGATGTGCTTCCGTTCATGCATAAGTTCGGGAAGTATGTAAATTCGTATTAAATTGCAGACTGAACACATTTCTCCCCCATCTCTACAAAAAAAGAGTGGGGTAGAGTGGTTAGGGTTCCTTTGGTTTGCCTTGAAGGCATGCAAGCATTGAAAAGCATAAACTGGCAACTTCTTTTGATCCAGTAGGTGCACTGGGCCAGAATGGTATCACCTGAATGAATAGACAGGACTTTCCCCCAGCTGTCTACCTTGGCAATAGGGTACCAATGCTGCAGAGCTAGCAATCCACAAAGAATCATGTCTGTGCTTGTATCTACAGGGATTTATTTTTTGTGAGCTGTGCTATGTTAAAGTAGCTTTTTAAACATACAGGGAGGAAAGGTCAAGCAACAAGTTGCTATTAGCTAAAAAACAGAATACTTTTACGGTATCCAGCTGTGGGATATTGAGTGAATGAATTGTTCTCTGTAAAAGGAAATGCTTAGTTTATATAAATAATATCACAATTCCTTGCGCTGCCAAGGAACATGATGCTATATTACTGTCTAGATATATTTATTCTACATTGTGTCTGACTTCACCTACCTCAAGCCAAGGTTATGCTCCATTATATATAACTTACCGTGTCTTGATATCAAGGAAACCGTGAAAGGTGGACGACTCACATGTCCCAGAAGGAATCAACTGAAAATATCTGAAATAATCAAGGGCAATCAATTATACTTGCCATTTTGTCCATAAATTTGAGATTCACGGAACAGGTAAGACCAAAGCAGAGAAATCATATAACTTTTATGTTATCCTCAGTCATTTTAAGGCCTTCTTTCTTTTCCTCATGACTGTTGCCTGACTTCAGCTTTTGAAAAGAAGAAGACAGTCTTAGAAAGGGTGAGATATTTACTTATTTATTATTGATCAGCCAGAAGCTTAAAGATTCAATGCAAGCTTCTGTGTTACACAAAAGTCTTCTTCTATCATTTATATGTGAAGCTTCTTACCTTTGAGGCTGTTAAACCAACCTTCACAAAAGTAGAGGGGCAAAAGAACTGGTGACACACATGGCAATGCAAAAAATCAAATATCTTTGCACTAATAGGAAGGATATCTTGCCTCTACACTCAGATGCAGTCAGGAAATTAAAAGACGCCTGCTTCTTGGGAGAAAAGCAATGACAAACCTAAACAGCATATTAAAAAGCAGAGACATCACCTTGCCAACAAAGGTTCTGTCAGGGAACTGCCATCTGAGACTAAGGAGGTGAAAGGGCTCATGGAGGGTGAGAGAGACCATTCAGCGGAGGAGGGGACCAGCAGGGGGAGAAGTGGAGTTCCAAGGGAAAGTGAGTCGGAGGGAGGGCTCAGAGACACTTCAAGCGGGAGCAGCGGGGAGATTTCAGGACCTCCTGTAGGGACACCCACTCCTCGGCGGAAACTGTCACGCCGAGAGTCCAGAAGACGCGTTTCCGTTAAGGAGCTTTTATGCTGGAAGAAGTTCCGTAAACGCCCACTGTCCGATTCAACGAGCGATTGATGGAGTCATGTTTAAGGAGCTCCATCACAGACAGAGGTTTGGGGACTTAGCCAAACTCTGAGGGATTAGGATTTTACGCACAAGCAGCTCATCATCCCATCACAGGTTCGTATAGTTAAAGCTATGGTTTTCCCAGTAGTGATGTATGGAAGTGAGAGCTGGACCATAAAGAAGGCTGATCGCTGAAGAATTGATGCTTTTGAATTATGGTGCTGGAGGAGACTCTTGAGAGTCCCATGGACTGCAAGAAGATCAAACCTCTCCATTCTTAAGGAAATCAGCCCTGAGTGCTCCCTGGAAGGACAGATCCTGATGCTGAGGCTCCAATACTTTGGCCACCTCATGAGAAGAGAAGACTCCCTGATGTTGGGACAACAGAGGACGAGATGGTTGGACAGTGTTCTTGAAGCTACCAGCATGAGTTTGACCAAACTGCGGGAGGCAGTGGAAGACAGGAGTGCCTGGCGTGCTCTGGTCCATGGGGTCACAAAGAGTCGGACACGACTAAACGACTAAACAACAACAACAACAACACTCAAATGCAGCCACAAGGCAATGTAGGGGGTGAAACAACTTTCTGAAATATATAGTAGATGCTTGTCATGGCCTCAAACCAATTTCCTCGAGGTTGAAAAAATAGTTGCAGCTCCAAACTTTGCTATGTTGAAACAGTGTACCCAGAATATTTTTAAAGAGCATTTTTTAAAAATCCACAGCACATTGCAAAACAAAAGAAAAGAAGAAGTGATAAACAATGTGACTGAACAAAATAATTAGGTTTTCTTTTGAATTAGAGAACCAAAGTGTTCTGCTTTGACTGTTTGCTACTCATCACTGACAGTTTACAGGAATCAGAGTAATAGAAACATTGCCAAAGACTATTATCTCCTTGGCGTTTTGGTGCCTAGGCTTAAGAAAAGGGCACATGTTATCAGCTGTACTCCACTCTCAGTTCACTACAGGAGACTGTGAGAAAATGGTCTAAAAACTGGCAATCAATAACTGGATATGTGAACACTGTGTGTCATTAAATGGCCTGATATTTAGATCCTCTTCAAAACACAAGGTGATTCTGAGGAAAATAACTAGGAAAGAGAAAGAAACTGAAGTGTAATTCAGGAGAAGAGGGCCTCGTAAGGAAGTTGTACTACAGTATTTCTGAATTAGGAATCAGTAGTGCAACCAGGCTTCTGAATTCGGGGGAAAACTAGCCATTTCCCAGTGTTTGGAGGAAATTACTTGTTTTTATTGAGACCAATTCCATATCGAGCCCCGAGGGTGAGTGGGTGGGTTCTCCTATCACTAATTTAAAGCCTGAAAGAAATTTGAGGACTTGGATGGTTTTGTGTGGAGTTCCTACAGCATAGCTGTGTGTGGACCAATTAGTGGATGACCTGTTTTGTTCCTCTCTTCTCTAAGTCCTTTTCATTGCATAGAATTTCCCAGCGGATTGTGCTGTTTGTGTGTAGTGTAAGCAATAATGGTGGCAAAGGAAAGCAGCCACATGCTATTTCCCTCTTGTAATTGCTTAACAATGTTCGAAAAGCCCCGATTGTTAGTAGGAGGCTGCTGATCTTGTCAGTCTAAAGCCACTGATTTTCATCCCTTCGACATATATATATTTATTTTTTACGAGTGGCATAATCTTTATTGAAATAGATATACCTAGTTCTTATTACCAGGTTTGACCCTGGTATCTTAAGAGGCATTGAGCATTTTCAACTTGCTTTGAGTGATCCAGAACTCTTTGTGACAGCTTCTAGTACTGATGTGCTAAAGAATACAAAGATCTGATTTATCCCTATGGGTGATAATATTCAATTTCTTTTGTTGTCTTGGAGGCAGCAGAGATAAACGTAGGCTGCTGGAAAGAGGTGATGTAGCTGCCTAGAACAGAACAAAAATGAGTTGGTGGTCAAAAGATAGTTACCTCCATTTGCAGTCCTAAATCCATTTATCTGAAAGTAAGCAACACTGAACACAATGGGTCTTTCTTTTGAGTAGACATATATAGGGCATCACCATTTATAACTTTGTTTCTTAAAAGTAATAATTAAATAAATCACTAGAGTGAAGAAAGATTTGATTGAAAACTGTTTTCATGAATGACTGATTTAAAAATATATATTATTTCCAAAATATGAACATATAGAAACTTAACCATTACAACTGATGGAAAAATATATTTAATCAGCTTTTAGGATTACCAAGCAAAGCTCCATACTCTGCCTCTGGGCCAAACACACAAACACACACACAAATGAGAGAGAGACTCTCATATCCGCCTCTGCAGATATGTAGCACAGGGATATGCTTTGTCTAGTTTAATGCTTGTACCTGAACAAGATAGATTTGAGCATCACAACAAAATGTTCCTGGTAGTATTCAGCTCTGCACCTTTGTCAGACCTTTGCTTTCTGCCGGCACAGGTACTGATTTAGTGGCAGTATCAACTAATTTACTTGTCTAATTTGATGTTTCTATGAAACCGGCAGATTCCTTACTTAAACTCAATTTTCTTCAAACTTTAATTCTCTTAAGTAATTTAATGCTTCCTTACAAGCATGTTGACCCTCACTTGCTTGTTCCATTAGTTAGTTTAACTAGAAATCACCCTTTTGCTCTCACATCTTAGCGACAGCAACTTTCCTTTTCCATACTAATGGAATCAATGTGTTTCTGTATGTGGGGAAGTGTTGTGCACTAAAGGGTTCTATATTTTTCTCAGCCGTTCTGATCTTTCTATTACATTGGCTAGATATCTCAATTGATTGCATTTTTTTTGTCAAATTATATAAACCATTCCTTTCTACTTCTCGTAACTGGTTTTTGCTATCATCTCAGAGGCCTGTCACTAGGGATGTAAGGCGGCAGCGATTTCTGCCCTGTGTTTCTCACAATCAGCGCTGTTTCTGTTTGGTACAGTTCAGTTGCCACTTAAGTCTACATTATTTGTCTCACCATTAGCCTTGGCTGAAGTGAACATAATTACAGAATGAATTTTAGTGCATTTCAATGGAAGGGAAACATCAAAAGCAATGCAGAAAATAACTTAATTTTTTATATAATGCTTGCAGACTATTGCTCATATTCACTTGCATGATTTCCAGATGAACATGTGAATTGTGGCTCCCATTTCCATTTCTGACAGAATTCTCCAACTTGTGACATGCAGTACAATCCTGCTTGCATTTACTCAGCATGATGTTTCTTGTGATGAGTGTGATTTATTCCCATATTAGGTGTGCATAAGGCTACAACCCCCATATTTGTTCAAAAAGATGATACACACAAATAAATTTAAGTAAACTTCACTTTGAAACATATTTAGTTTTCTGTAGCTCTTCTCCCTTCCTCATCTTCTCCCTTTCCTCCTAGCCATGAACAAAGTCCCTTGGCTCCTTTATTTCCTGCATCTCCCCTGTGGACCTTCTGTGCCTTTGAACCTCCACTCGAAGAATAATTGAATTAACAAAAAACCTTTTGTGAGCTGAAGGGGCTTTCCCATCCATATAAGTATACCACTTGATCAATTGTTCAGGTGCCAGTTCAGATTCATGTATGCCAGGAGTGGGGACCCCCCCTTTTTTTTTTGTTCAAGGACTGCATTACTTTCTGGTAATTACCTTCAGAGGCCGTCTCATCAGGGTTGGGTAGGGCCAGAGGCAAAAGTGTGTGGATGACAGGAGTGGGTGTCAGAAGTAGGTCAGCAATAAATCACACAGCACCAGTAAACTTAACTCTTTATTCAAGGTGTGCTCAGGAGGCCAGTCCTAGTGAGCACAGCAACTGTTCCTAGTAGATCTTGTCCCTTTGAGGCAGTTGTGGGGACTAAAGGCACCTGCCTCTTCACAGTTGCCTAAGTCTCCTCCCACAAGTCGTTCCCAAGGAATCTGACATTCTGTTGCCTTGTCTAACTTTGCTCCTCCCTCTTCATACCTCTTCTGGTTCTGGGAAGCCAGTGGGGAGGGGAGCTGGCCACAGCTTCTACAGCAACCTAACTTATCTCTTCCTCTTGGCTCCTGTCCTCTCCAGTCTCTGCTTCTGCCGCTGCTTCTGGACTGCTACAGACTCTTCCTGCTCACTAAACTATCTCTTCAGCTTCCGATGCCTCCTCCTCCCAGTCTTCTCCTTCTTCTTCCTCTGACCACTTGTTGTCATCCCACCACCAATTCCATGGCTCTAAGTTTTCTTCCCTTGGGGGTTTCCAGGCTGGTGCCTCCCACCACTGGAATGAGAGGGTGTGGTGTGTGGCCTGGGAGCAGTCCCAAGGAGCAGACAGAGAGACCTGGAAGGCTGGATTTGGCCCCTGGGTCTCAGGTTCTCCACCCCGATGCAAGTGGCGAGTCAAGAGATCTGCAGATTAAACTACCACCCGGAAGAATGGCAAAGGATGTATTAATAGTGTAGATCTGATGTTTAAATTGGAACAATAAGGGGGGGGGAATGGGATTAAAGAGTTTTAGGCATAAAGCTGCACAGTGACACTCAGAAACAAACCTGAAAATAATTTTAAGAGAGCAAGAAAGGAAAGAACTCACTCGGGGGGGGGGGGGGGGTCGGCAGAACACCAGAAGAAAAGGCCAGACTGACATTGCTTGGTTTTATTAACTCATTCATAATTAGGCCCTAGTTTAGCTACAAGTCATCTTGTGCCATATGGGCTAATATAGAGCTGAAAGTTACCCCCCATGCAGGTGGCAGTCTGTCACACTGAAGGCAGATTAGCATAAAACAAACAACAATACTCCCTTAATTATAGCGGCACCATTTGCAATGCCATCACTAAGGGTGTGTAAGCACTTCCATTATAGCTCCTTATCCTTAAGATTTTATTAAAGAGCCATAAAAAGTCTTAGAAACAGAATAAATCCTTCGTTGAATTTAACAAAGGATGTCGTGGGGTGGGGTGGGGGGGAAGGAATGTGAGAGCACCAGATACATTAAAGGAGACAAATCACGCTAGAGAGATAGAGGAGGAGCGGAGCGGAATCCAAACAGCTCCTGCTTGGATGAATTTGCAAACTAATTGGCCACTTGGCTCAACTTTGATAAAAATAAAAACATGAAAGCATCTGAATTATTAACACTTGTCACTTAGTTTCTGTTCATGCACATCACCTTTTCTGTAACTTTTTTTTCTAATGTGCACATCCATGACAAAAAGCAATGGTAAAAGAAAGGCGCTGGAGGAAATATTATGCGGATGAGCTGATGTGATGCGGAGTAGTGATCCCATAGATAATGCCATGAAAGCAAAAATGATCACAGTCCTCAATCGCATGTGAATTGGTGGGGGCGGGGCAGAACTTGCATCCATAATACAAATGATATAGATGATTATAATTAGCAAAACTGACACACACATAACTGTATGATACAGACGTGAATGCATGTTAATCAGATCCGAGACTACCTCTTTTTGAATGTTATACAAAGTCTTTTCTAAAAAGTAACAGGTAGCGGTTTCCTTCCCTCCCCCCATTTTTTTTTGGTCAGCTTCCACATTCCCTCCACCAACTGTAGGGGATCAAGGCTATTACCAAGCAACTTCCTTTTTAAATCGAATATTCAGTTACATTTTAATAAAGTTGCATAGTCCATAAAAATGTTTTTAATATACTAGATGAAGCAGAAGATATCCTACTGTTTAATAAAAATTGGCACATTATCAGCATCTCTGATGCCTCTTCTGCCCCTTAAAATATTATTAATTGCTGTTGTTGTTATTATTCAAGTGCTGAATAGAATCTTATAGCATCACTCTAGGGCAGAATGAGGAATCAAAATGGCAGCTCCCAAGATTCAGCTGCCCAGTGCTGATCAGTGTGTTGTTGCCTCTTGCCGTTGCCACCACTGCTAGGTATACCAATCAGGAGGACCTTGTGATGTAGGAGGCATCATATCAGATGGCAATGCACTAAACTCCTCAAATCTAGAGTTGACCCTGAGCAAAAGCTACAACTACAACAATTGTGTTTTCATTTTGTGACAGTAACACACCAGAAACAAATTAGTTTTCAAAATTAATCCATGTGCCCCTAAGTAGAGGCCCCACTGAGTAAGTCTTCACCAATTAAAATTGTGAGCTGCTAGTTAACCAACAAACACATTACCTACACAAATGATTAAACCTTTCAGCCTTGCTGGTTTACTTTTGTTTCTGGAGCAGGCGGTCTTCCCAAGTTTGTTTTGTTTTTGATGTGTGGGGTGTTGGTTTGGCTTTGAATGGAGTGAATTTTGCAGTGCAGAGCATAGAGGGGTTAAATTTCTCTCTTGCTGTCTCCTTGCCTGCTGATGTGACTCTATGGTTTTTCAAATGCTATCATGCTAGAGGATGCCAAATGTCCTGCCATTTAATAACTAGTAGCCTACACAGCTCTTTTCAAAATGCCACTGCTCTGAGCATCTGTTGTTATTAAGCAAGATGATCACATTTTTGTGCAGGACTTCAGTTCTGCTTTTCACATCACTTACAGAGCAGGAATAATATGCAGTTTGTGTATAACACAATCACTTCTCAGAACATCAAGCCAATTGCTGTTGTTTCAGGGTCCTGATTTATTATAGATTGTAAAAATAAATAAACTTTGGCCTTTATCCTCCCCAATAAATGTTACAAAAGTGCCCTGGAATCAGCAGAGTGTCAGCAATTAAAACCATTTAACATTATAATAATTAAAAATGCAACACTCTGGTGCACACAGCACCAGCTCCCATAAAAAAGCCACATTGTCAGTCCTTAATAATTACGTTGTTCTGAAAGGCAGAATGAAGAAGTGAGAAAGGTTAGGATAAGACTGGCAACCTGCTGGAGTCCTTTTTGCTGTTCATTGTTCTGGAATTGTTTATTCTGCATCCTGGTAAAAAAATTAGTTAACAGATGTGAAGGAACGCCCTCGGCTTGCTACCACGTCTCTCTCCAGCATAAAATGACGGATAATGTTAACAACCAAAGCAACAGCTGGATCTAAGCATGTCATTTTTTCCTGGTAGGGAAGAAGGGCTGTTAGGCTATTATTGAACAATTTAACAGAGAATAAGGTTCTCACTAGATATCCCTCTAATGATGTTGGAGGCAGTTGGAATAGGCTTTTGTGCAGTTTTACCTTGTTGTATATGCAGGCACCTGCATGAGGAAATATCCACTTTAGTGCAATGCTATTCACCCACCATCCAAATCTAAACGTGGATTCTTACTTTCACACTTACTCATCTTTCTAAGCCCATCACTATCCCTGTTGGCCCTCGCTGATCTTCTTCCCTTGGTTTCTGATGTATGTGCGAAGTGTTGCTGAGACAGGTCAGATGGAAACCACTTCCTACAGGATATACAGTGGTACCTTGGGTTAAGAACTTAATTTGTTCCGGAGGTCTGTACTTAACCTGAAACTGTTCTTAACCTGAAGCACCACTTTAGCTAATGGGGCCTCCTGTTGCCGCTGCGCCACTGTGGCACGATTTCTGTTCTCACTCTGAAGCAAAGTTCTTAACCCGAGGTACTATTTCTGGGTTAGCAGAGTATCTAACCTGAAGCATCTGTAACCTGAGGTACCACTGTACAGGAACAAAAAGTCGGAGGTGGTTTTAGGAGAGCATGACTGCTTCAGTTGCACTGGGTGCAGAGCCTTGAGGGCGCCAACCCAAGTATGATTTAGAATGGAGCACAAGAGGCAGAGTGGCCCCAGATTCTGGTGTCGCACAGGGCACTGCTGAAATTTGAGACCCAAGGTCCACCACTACTAAAATGCTGCGTGCTGGGAAGGGGCCAGAGCTTAGCGGTAGAGAAGATAATCTAGGGTTGCCATATTTCAAAAAGTGAAAATCCAGAAACAAAAAGTATTTGTCCAAAGTTGCTGAGTTTTTGTGTTTGCAAAATCTCAAAAAAGTGGGGTTTTGAGCTTTTTAAAATGGAATTCGCCAAAATCTACACTTCCAACTTGGGTTGCCATACGTCTGGATTTTCCAGGACATTTTTAGAGATTTTCGCCCTCACGCGGGCCGAATACTGGCTATGCCTGGGAAATTCCAGACGTATGGCAACCCTAGATAACCAGGTAACAGGTAATACAAGTATCTCTGCTGCTGGCCACAGTAAGAGAGGGCTACATGGACAAATAGTCTTACCTGATTTAAGGCCAATGTTACTTTGCCATCGGTCAAGAAATAGGAAGCAAAATGATGGGGGGGGGGCTAAGGTGGCCCAGCTGCATTGTGCATGGAGATGAGAACAGAGAGGACCAGGGAGATGTATAGATGAGTGAGAGGGTGTATTTGACATCTTTGTTCGAGAGAGCCAGCCAAAGCTTTGACTATGTCCCTCTAGTATGAATTTACTTCCTTCTTGCTCCCAAGCAGATGAATGAAGTGATTCCACCTACATTGTGTTCCCAGGGTGACATCAACAGGATTTGGTGCCAGCCGAAGAAACCAGATGTCTCCACAACTCTTAGAGGAAACATTTGGAAATACAGATACTCATATGTGCAGCCTCAGCTCTGACTCATAACCAACACATTCTTTTTAAAGGGGTACCCTGTATGTCGTGCTTCATGAATATACACGATTTCCTGCAGGGCTTGTACAACATTTCATGTGAGGAAGAAATTTTGTCCAGTGGACAACAAGTAATTATTTCAGATCGCTCCCTAGGGTCTGTTTCTTTCAATCTCCTTTTTTGTTTATAAATTCAGAGTGGGGGCATGTGTGCATGAGGCATATAAGGTAATATTCTGCTATGGATAATATTACACATTATTGAGAGGCATGCTGGAGAATATACTATATATTGCTCCAAAGCATAGCTCTCTTGGAAACACCATTTCCTCTGCTGGGCTGCTTCAGATCAAGCTTTTTTTTAAAGGCAACTTACAGCAGTTGAGTGACTTTAAATTGCCACTAGCCTTGTGCCAGTCCGAGCTGGTCAGAAATGGCTAGTACTGGGAGACCTTAATGTCACATTTGTTGCAGGCCTATTGGACTTGTATAGAGGACCATTGAATACAGATTGGGATAAATTTCATTTGAAGAGGCACGGTGACATGTAGAAAACATGTGAATGAATTGTGCTTATGCTCTGTGACCTTGAACTTCCTCCTTGCTGGCTTATGAGATGTAGCTTGGGAAGTTGACCCGGCGATTCCAGGGAGTAGTTAATAGGCCCAGAGAACAGAACAAACCTTGGTGACAGAGCTTTATCACAAGCCTAGTATGGGATAACATACCATGGCAAACCTTGACTTAGAATAGCAGGCAGGGAAGTAAAAAAAATCTAGGGAGGAGCAAATTGCCTGTGAGCTCCTCTCTGGGATTCTATATGTTTGAGTGGTCCAGCAAGCCATTGTTTACTGTGATGTGCAAACTAGGCCAATTTGTGGTATGTGGTTAGGGATACATGTAGGCTTGGCAACAGTGCTTAAAGGCTATTAACAGTCAGCCATAATTCTGAAAGATCATTCACTGGCATTTTATGAGACAGTGTACCACTTCCACTGAGCAATGTCACTGAAAAGATATCGAGGGGCTGACTTCCGGGTTAGCGCCTCCGGCAATGGCGGAATTCCTCCGATCGGGAGGAATCTGCTCCATGGAAATCAGAGTCTAGCCGCCACGGCAAAGGCGGAGACCCACTAAAATCACAGGTGGGAGAAGCCTGTGAATGTGGGATTCGGCTGGCACCTTTTGCGCCTCCTCTACTCGCGGGGAAACCCGGTTTCGGGGATCCGGAGCGACGTGGGGTGAGCGGCGCGGTGCTTCGAATTGACTGCTTCTTTCACAGAGTGAAGCCGCATTGCTGTTGCCGGAGAGCGCTGACTTTTTCCTGTGGACAATTTGACTTTAAACAACTACCCGTGAGTAGAACAGAAAATTGGATTTATAAACGTTTTAATTTGGTATCGAAACGGGAAGGTTTCAAACAGGAAGTCCACCTTCCCCTTTTGTAAATAGATTGAAGCAAAGACGCTGCAAGCTAAGGTCTTGGAAAGTCTTTTGTAAAGGATTAAACTTCCATCGATTAAAATCATTAAACCCCCCTTGGAAGCAGGAGAAGAGGGGGGAAATTTTGGATCGCGTAAGCCTGCAGGAGAGAGTGATGAAAATCAAATTACCACTGCTCTGAACCTGGAAACGGGCTGCCAGTAAGATTGATGTCTTGCGAGAGTTCATTGACTGTGAACAGAACGTATGTTGACAGCTAGCTAAATAAGAGAAATATATTGTTTCCATTGTCCTCTTCTGCATTTAAAAAGGAGGAAAAGTAACTGAAAATTGAAACTAACTTTATTGCTTGAACTGTGCTTGAAAGGATTGATACAACTGGAGACTGTTTCCCTCTAGAGGGAGCTTTTGAAACTGTTACAAGAGTGGAGCTGGGGAATCTCCAGCTGCAAGATAAGAAACTGTGAGAATCAGGGATTGACCTTGGACCATTTAAGAATGTCGACAGAAGAAGCCTTAGTGACTGCATTATGTAAGATAAGCTATTCGCTGGAACAGCTCCACAAGAAGAAGGATGTTATGACTACTAAAATTGATAACTTGGGACAAAAAGTGATTAATTTGGGACAAAAAGTGAACATCAATACAGAAATTATTCAGGATTTGACACAGGAATCTACTTCGACAGGACAAATTGGGGAGAAGATGAAGGAGAAAGTTGTTGTTGTTGAACCTAAAGTAATACAAGTGGGAGCCCCAGCCTTACAGAGGCAAATTGAGTACTATAAGTTGAGGCCTTTTATGATTGAACCTAGAAAAAGTCAGATTTTGAGGATCGGAGCCCTGCTTGGACTGGAGAAGGAAAGTTGGATAGATCCCTTCATGCAGGGATTTACTGACCTTTGGGACCTGGATTTGGGTCAGGAGGTGATTGGAGTTGTGGGGGCCTTTGGATTTGGAGGAATTTTGAAACATGTCCTGAAATACTATATGGACCTTAATTTTAACTATGGAGAGTTGGCTGACCTGTGGAGAAGGAATAAAAGCATTGTTAGGTCGGAGTCTCCCCGAGATCTGCTCTTCAGCATCAAAGAATATGAAGAAGACCTGCAGAAGGGACTTGGAAAAGAGTTAAGAGCCTCGGACAGAAGATCTCCAGGTTGATGGACTATGTGGAATTGACGGAAATGACTGGCAGAATCCGAGACCAGGGAGAAGAGATGGTGGAAGAAGATTGGAAAAGTTTAAAGTTTATATATAGAAATACTGTAAAATTAATGAGTGTTAGAAAAATGTTGGAATGAAATTTTATGGCTTTAGTAGAAATGTTATACAGAGTTAAGCATAAATAAGTACTTTAGCATTAATGGAAAATAAGGTTAAAAATATGTTAAGATATTTATATGACAAAAAATAGAGAAAGATGGAAAGGAATTGCTGAAACAATTAACAGAAGTGGAATACAAAAAGGAGGTGAGAGGAGGTTGATGAAACAAGGGAATGAAAGATAGAGTATTGAAATGGTATGATGTATGTTTTTAAACTGTTTGTTTTGTTTTGTTTTGTTTAGTTTAATGTGTTAAGGTTGTGTTTTGTATTGTTTATATATTGTATTGTATTGTTTTTTTCTCTCTTTTGTTTTTTCTTCTCGTCTTTTTTCTTCTCTTTTTTTCTTGTAAGCTTTAAAAGTAATAAATATTATTTTTAAAAAAAGATATCGAGGGGCTTAGTTGCAACACAAACCCCAGAGGAACAAACAGTAGTGGCTGATGCCCATTGGGACTGGTGGGGCAGTATACAGGGTGGCCAAAAGTAGGTAGGCCAAGATCCAATGAGAGGTGGAGTCAACTGTTTCTAGTTTTGTCCCTCTCTTCCTCCCTGCTGAGTTTTAGAACAGCAACAGCTGACAGGCAGTGCCATCCGCCAAACTGGGTGGAAGTAGGAAGGCAGGCAGGCAGGTGGGCACTGACTGAGAGCAGAATTAAACTGGTGGGCCAGTGCCTCATTTGCCCTAATAAACCAGCCTCCACTGGGAACAAAGAAATGGGGGTATGTGCCTGGGCACAGTGCCTTATCCACAAGAAGTCACTTCTTAATGACTAAGGGGTCTGACAGGTTCTCTCCTGAACAGGTCATATAGATGGTGGGACCATAAAGAGGCCTCTGGGAGGGTTAAAGATGATGCCAGAGCAGGAAGAGAGCAGCACTTCCAAGATACTTCATATGCTTATTGCTGATAAAATGTCACTGCTCAGTCCCAAGTTTCTGTCTTTCATATCTGGTGTAAAGCATGCTTACAAATTTGGTTAGGTCTGCTACTCAGTGTTGCTCTAAATTCAGGTTAAGTTGTAAAGAACGAAGTGAAGCATAAAAGAAAAATGGGACACGGATCTTTTAATTCCATTCTCCTGCTTGGCAGCCAATTTTTGTTATAATCCACAACTCTTACCTTTCTTCTCTCCAATTTAGGATCATACATCAACCGGGTCCCTAACTAGCTCACCCAATTCCCCTCTAGGCCTTGGAACCCTGCCATGATACAGCTTGTGCCAGTTCAGTCCTTCTCGGTGCTATAGCCGTTCCTCAGAACCTTCACAGCCCTTTCTCTTTCTAGACGCTCCAAATACATGATCCCTTCCAACCAAAAATATATCATTGTTCAGATGACAGTGCACAGCAGAAAATGCTGAAAAGAAACAGAGGTTTTCTCCTAACAACCTGCTTTAGCAATAGTGGCACAAACAGGTTTTTCATTGCTGAAGTTAAAGTGGTCGTAGATCTCTTCATTACTTGGCATGGAAAGAAATACCTTTAAGTCTTCCACAGTGTGAGTCTAATTCTGAACTTGTGAAGCTGCCTTCAGTCACAACTCTGCCTCTCCCCGGCTCTTACTAGTCATGCTTTGTACCCTCCTTGAGTGATTTTGCCTGGCTGTAGTGTGTCTTGGACTTTGGATAATCATGGGTTAGGGCCCATCCACATTTTGGTTTGTCCCGTGATGTCAGGGGCCCAAACCTTCTGCTTACTGCTGGATTGGAACAAGCATCAATCTGCAGAAAATCTAACTGATGATCACCCCAATTTTGCAGTGAAGAGCAGCAGGATAAAGAAAAAAACCCTCGAACCCAGCATTGGATTCAAAGGACAACAAAAAAGCCACCATCTATGTCTCTTTGTTCTAACCTGTCAATCTCAGCTCACTTGGAGTTCTGTCCCTCCTTCACATTCTCACGGCTAACTGAGTCCAAGGACCTCGCCCCAGCCTATGTCATTCAAAGCTGAAACCCTCAACCTGGCCTTTGCCTCTGCCCACTAGCACCCAGCAAAGAAGGAGCCCCACTCCTCCTTGCCTGGCAGTTTTGCCTTCTGATGGTTTCACACTAATGGCCCATCCAGCTAGCTTTGCCAAGCTGGCTTGGCTTCTTAGCTTAACAAAATCCAGAGGGGTTCCATGTTTGTCAAAGTTTAAAGAAACCTAATTCTAACTTTTACTAAATTCAGGAATTATGGGAAGGATCTGGCACCCAGGAATTTAGATGAATCGGCCTCCCCATCATAAAATCCCCAGGAAATAGAGGGCCATATCATTGTGTGATCCACCCACAAATACCCTGGGGCCTCCCTGTGGGTCATAACCCAC
The DNA here is from genome assembly GCF_027172205.1 of Podarcis raffonei. Lineage (NCBI taxonomy): Eukaryota > Metazoa > Chordata > Lepidosauria > Squamata > Lacertidae > Podarcis > Podarcis raffonei. The sequence goes on along the minus strand of NC_070606.1, from coordinate 43,939,589 downwards.
AGCTTGAAATACACATAGTTAAAGGATTCGACTGGATTTACTGGAACTAGTGGAAAGTAGCTTGTCACACTTCCATGCTGGACAATTTCAGGCTGGCATTAAAACATTTACTGCCACCAAAACATCTGCATTCATCTCCTATACAATTTTGCAAGGGGAAGAGACCTTGGCCTGCTTTTGGTTTTTGGTTTACGTTTAACAAGCTGGGAGAGGGTGTGTTAATAGGCAAGGGCTGGAGAATCAAAATGAGGTTTCTAATTCTCTGAGACATTTGAATAATATTTCCCACTATCTGCTAGCCCAGCTCAACTGAGTGATTAGTTCATCTCTCCACCGCACAGCATGCAAACGGTGCTGTCAGTGGAGCTAAGTCACTGGGAATCGATGATGGATCTTTGCAGGAGCTTCTGTTCAATCAATGTGTGCAAACATCTACTCCTCACTATGTATGTGGTAAACAATTTCAATGTATGTCTCCTAGTTTATTCAGTGTATGTGTGTGTGTGTGTGTGTGTGTGTGTGTGCGCGCGCGCGCGTATAGGTGTTGTGGGACCCAGGTAATTTCCCAGGCTGTATAATACTTAATTGAAATTATAAAAAAACTACCCAAGTTCTTCCCCCCACCCCATTTTCTTTTTGTAAGTAATAATTGCAGTAGATGCTATAATTTAAGCACCAATTTCTGGAGTATTTAAATATTAATAAAGTGGTTGAAGAGGAGGCAGAATAAGGCATATATACATTTTTTTTTAAGCCCTCCCTCAATTTCTCCTCTACAAAAAAATCCTTCTTCCTTAATTTCACCTCCTTTGGGATGGTTTGGGTCCTGAACTCATTGTGAGATCTTCAAACACATAATAAGAATTAATCACCATTAGTTCTCTATTTTAACAGCTGCTTGCTACCTCCATAACCCAGTGCAGCTGCAAACTTCTCTCCCTTTGCTGACATCATAATCCCATTACGGCTGCAAACTTACATACATAAAATGCAGATTTAAGCTTTTCGCTCGCTCGCTCTCACTCTAAAAAACAACTTCTACTTCTTAATTGCTTGAGCCTCTATCAGAAGCATAAAATCACTTCTCACTTGGCAGCTCATCTTCTTGTGGCTTGAAGTTTAGAAGCATGCTCCTTGGCTGCCTGTGTTATTAGTACACCCCAATGCAAGTCTGTAACCCGTCGCCTGAGATTCAGATGCCCACGCGTGGGCTGAATTATCCAGATGTGGCAGCTGTGCCTGTGTCAATTCCTTTCTCTTCACCTTTGAGCTATATCCTTGCCATTGCTGGGAAAACATATCACAAGTCTACTAAGGAGCTGGGACTGCCTGGGCGCTCTGCTTAAAGCTGTGGCATATCTATTTTCTGTTGAGTGGATACATGTAGTTCCTTGAAAAAGATCAGAGCGAGGCTTTTGCTTACAAAATGCAGTCTTTCCCTAGACTATGTTCAGCAAAAGATTTGTGGCAGGTGATAGCTCAGTGAGTAGAGCATGAGACTCTTAATCTCAGGATTGTGGGTTTGAGCCCCACTTAGGGCAAAAGATTCCTGCGTTTCATGGGGTTGGACGTAGATCATCCTCAACGTCCCTTCCAACTCCACAATTCTATGATTCCATGAAAAGATAGAGACAAAAAGAAAAGAGAAAACCATATTGTGTGACCCTCAAAGCACCTCAAAGCGATTTCACAGTAAAAAGAACTCAAAATGCCAAAACAATTCCATAGATACAAGCCATTTTTAATATAACAAGCCATATACACACACTAATTAAATGCAATTCTGTATGTAAAGTCAATTTCAGTTCCAATCCAGATAAAGAACTTGATAAAGATCTCCACTTGCAAGGCTTATTGACAAGAGAAGGTCTCCTGTTTGTTGTTCCAAAGCTTGTTTGTTCTTCCAAAGTTGCCACCAACCTAAAGTTTACAGAAGTTATGGTTGCTAAATGCGGGGGGTGGAGATACAAAGCAGTAGATTCCTTACTGCATCTGCAGCCCTAATCGACCCTATTGTCCAGGACAGAAAGGGTGTGTGTCTTTTTTTGTTGTTGCACCAGCTGTCAGGCTGGCCCAGTAGAGGGGTCTGAATTGGGCCCCTCACCAGAAGTGGGGCACATCACCGTCTCTGCCCTATCCCTGAAGCACCCCATTTTGAGACCACACACTGCCTACTGCCAGTGACAAGACCCTGGGATGGAGAGCTAAAATAAACACATTAGGGTTTTGTTTTTTTTAAAAAAAATCTAAACTCCATTAGAGCAAAGATTATAAATATTAATATCAGAGTGATTTTAAACAGTAGAATTGTGTTAAAATGCATGAAATGATTTTTAAAAAGTTATAGCCTGGTGCTGAAAGGACGTCAGGGTAGAGGCCAGGTAAAATTTCTCTAGGGAGAGCCTTCCACAACTGGGGGACTACCACTAAAAGGGCTCTCCCCTTTGCAACCACACTTCATATGTCAGATTGGCAGGGAACTCAGAGCAGAGCCTCTGATGGTTATCTTAGGGCTTGGGTAGATGCATAATATTTGTATCAGCAATGCAGAGCAAATGTTCTCTGGCTGCAAGGCCTGTGCATACTCACCATGAAGTGAGTCCCAGTGAACAAAGAGGGGCTTTGCACTGGACTGGTCCAGCAGTCAGTCTTGACAGGAAGCTTTTGTAACTAGTCCAGCTCAAGTGATACAATTGACACCAACTTTGTTGAGCTTTTGGCACTGGGGAAAGAAGTGGGTTTCAGTGGAGTTTACTGTCACATTAGATCGTTGTGCATCCTTTACTTTCTAGCAATTTTATTTGCTCTTATCTTCTCCTTTGTTTTTATGTACGGTATATGAATTCTACTTCTAATTGTTACCTACTCTGGAATTTTTTTTGCAATGAAGAACAGGATAGAAGTGTTTTAAACAAATGGTGTTATCTGTGTAGCAGCTAAAGCAGTTTATTAGGATCAGTGTGTCCATCTCATTTACATAATCATAATCATCATTACTTTTAAGAATGGTGTGTTTTTTAATGAATTCTCTGTTAAAAATAGGTTCCCCTCCCACCTTTTCTTTCCTAGTTTGGGATCTAGATTGTGGGGTCATTTTCTCCACCATTTCAATAGCTGTGTCTTGATTCTTTTAACTCCTAAACACTTAGGTTTGAGATAGATAATTATGTTGCTTAATAGTAAATTGCACTGCAACATGCCCAGAGGGATCTGAAATAAAAGGTATTTAAAAATCTACCATGTTAGAAAAGCAAGATAATTTCAACTAATGAGATTATCAAGGATAATCAGTTTACAAAAGCCCATTACGAACAGATTCATTGATGTCTTAAAACAGCAAAGAAGAATCCTATTTATTTTTTTAAATGAATTGCTTTTTCGAATGGAAATAGGCTGTTTTCCATTACTTTTTATTTGATGATTTTTGTAGCCCCATCTGCTGTCCATTTATGGAAATATCTGGATTAGGATTTTGTAAATTACATGTCTTCCAATTTAAAGTGGGCAATAAGTAAAATCTTGGATGCAATTTCCTATCAAACCAATGACGATGATAGTTTACACTGCCTTGGCTTGTGGTGTCATCCATACACACTGGAGCTCAATGCGGCTTTTGAACAGTTATGTATTGAATTGCAGCCTTGATCAGTTTCAGAGAACAGTTTTGCCAGACTAAATCCCCCTGGAAGCCAAAGATGATACCTAATCTCTCCTTATAACATGGAAAATATTTTTATTAACCCTTTCTTATGGACACTACTCTAACAGAAAGCAATACCTGCATAATATTAAAGCACCTACCTAAGAAAATAAAGGAATGGGGAACTCTTGGGCCCCTACAAATCCCATTTCCCATGAACATTGATCATGGTGCTTGGGGTTGAAACAGCTGGAAGAACAGATGCCCAACCCCAATCTAAGAGAAACCTTTTTGAGGGCCAATAGTCCCCTGCCCCATCTTCTCCATTTGCTTAAACTGGACCTGCTAGTAAGTGACACCCAGCAAGTGTGTCTATGTGCATCTTTGGTGAGCCTGCTCACATATATATCCTGAGCACACACATGCATGCAGGTGCACACATACACCCCCCACATACACATATGCACATCATGAGCTCTCTGTCAGTGGAAACCAAGTCCCCCACTGTCAGTGTTCATGCAGAGAGCGCCTTCTTTGCAATAACTTTCCTCCAAAGTAAAGCAGAAGAAAGTCAAAGCATATATTGGGGACACCACCTGGAAGGAGTTAATCAGCTCCCTCAAATGAAATGCTAATGGATCGGTGACTCCTCCATGGCTCCAACCCATTCTACTCTTCGTAATATAGAAAGCACAGAGGAAGGGCACATTTGTGTGGGAAGAACCATGTTTGCATGCAACACTGGATCAAGGGGGCAGATTAGCATGGCATGTGCACTTAAGCCCTAATATCTTCTGCGCTGTCAATTTTAGCTGATGCAGCTTTGTGCGCTAAGAGGCATGCATAAAACCGCAGCTGAAATAGCAGGCTTATCCAACAAGCCGTGAGGATCCAAATGGGAAGATCTGAACCACAGTGTCTCTTTGGTGTGCAAACTATGCAGGACTTACTGCGTGTTGGGATGTTCACTTGCTAGCTGTTCCATGCAATTTTCAAGCCGCATCAGGGTAATTTGAAAGCTGCAGCAGCTGTACAGAAGTAGTCATGAGAACCTTGTTAAATTAGAGCTACAGTATGTGTGTGTGGTTTCTGGAGAGTGGAAAGCGAGAAGTTCTTCTCTCTTGTTTCCTCCCTCCTGAAACTTTTCTGTATAATAAAGGGAAGGGAGGTTTTTAATCTTATTGTTCATCTTTGTACCAGGACATGTGTTAGGGGTTTAAGCAGACCAATTCCCTCTTTTATGTCCTCCAATTCTCCTATTTCCGGCTGAGGAAAGTCTTCAAGGACACCCCATGGGCCCTGGAAGCTACTGGTGAAGTACCCTGCTAACCTTGGCAGCAACGGCTAGTCAGTGTAGACCAAGGCTGGGTAACTTTTTTGGCTCAGGGGGCCAGATCCTTATCAGGATCTAGTCTCATGGACCAAATTTGACAGGTGGGCAGGGCTGCCCACCTGCCATTCACCTGATACCACAACAACATCAGTTGATTAGGCACTTAGAAGTCCAGAAGCTAGAACTTTAAAGCACCACACACAGTTATTCCAGGAGGCCTTGGCTCTATCACCCATCAACTGATGGTCACTAGTACTGAATCCTGTTTTCCCTTGCTAATGCACAACTGGGAAGGCACTTTAAGGCAGCCACATCTCTTCCTGCCCCACACTTGACATCACATACAACGTCAAATGTGGGTAGTTGGGTGTGGTTTGGAGAAATTGGCCTCGTGGGTCAGATTTGAACCGCTGGCAAGCCATGTTTGGCCCACAAGCCAAGTTCCCCAACACCAATGTAGACAATATTAGTTGAAGGAGCAATGGTCTGGCTTGGTGTAAAAGCGGCTTACTATAATAAGCATATTCTGCCATTTTATGGACCTCCGTTCTATTTGCAGGCTATGTTGATCAAGGGTGAGGAAGTTGTGGCCCTCAAGATGTTGGGCTGCAACTCCCACCATCCCAAACCATTTGTGTGCTGATGGGAGTTGAAGTCTAACAGTATCTGGAGGGCCACAGCTTCCCCAACCCCTGCTGTAGATGCTACCGGGGAGATCCTCTGCCACAAAAAAACACCACTTCAGTATTCTTTTATGATTTCTATGTCTTCTCTAATAAAAGTACCAGATTAGCTTCCTTCTGCTTAGAGACAATAAAAGGTGAATGAAAGATGTTGTGGTCCAATGAGAGCCGCAAAGCTTCTGAGATGTCACAGAGAGTGTGTAAATTCCCAGTCAGTTTAGATAACTATATTAACCAAAATATCCTACAACCATATTGGCTTATTCATACACTTATTATTTATGTAGGAGCTGCTCTACAATGGCACCGTTTTATTTATTTTAGCCCTGAGCGAGCGCGCTGCACGAGCATCTACTGCATGCCTATTAGCCTGGTTCACAGATGAAGGGTTGTTACAGTTCCTGAACATTTTCCTATCTCTTCATGATGATTTGAAAGGTGGCTCTCCTGACCTTCTGTAACCTAAAATGATTTCAAACTTGTCTAAATAATATACATGTTCTGTCTTCTTTTGATTGAATGATGAATAGCACTTAAGAGTGATTGATTGGGGGCCATTAACATGGCCAACGTGTTTAGAATGGATCACAATCTTTCCCTCGTCACCATGCTGTATCCTATGAATTTGTCCGGCGTCTCTTTATTTCTTTGTCTCTGGCCACTGCAGCATGTTAACTTCAGCCAATTGGCAAACAAGCAATCCCTCTGGCACCGGCACAAATGTCATTTCTTGGATTGTCCATTAAGGGGCTGGTGCAAGGGATATGTAGCTGATCCTTCCAAAAGAATAAGCACATCCTCAGGATGAAGCATTCTGTCTTCCTCATTCTCTCTCTCTCTGTGTGTAAAACCGGCATTTCTAATAATAGTTAAATCATTGATATTTCTTATAAATGACAAGCATCCCGTTTAACTATGTATCTATCTTACTTTAGAGACACTCAGGCAACAAACATGTTATATGTCTTGGATAGAAAGTTACATGCAAGTCTTCCTCTGCAAAAGAAAAACTGAATGATTTCTCACATACACGCTCCATTGGTCATTTGCACTTTTCATAAGCATGGCTCTTAATTTGGAAGCCAAATGAACACTCCAACCCTAAATGTGTTTAGTTGGAAAGAAAGTCTCATGGATGGCAAGAGAATGTATTTCCTAGCCAGCTGTTTAGGATCAGAATATATCTAGGTATAGATGTTTTAAAAATCTTGCTGTAAACAAGTTTTCCTTTACAAAAAAAAAATAAGGAAACAATATAAGCAGGAAAGCCACTTACATACTGATGAGCAGAGGGTGGAGGAGGCAGCCCTGGGGTGGGAACTATGAGCTTCGGGAGGATTCATGAGGATAAACAGGACTCCCAAGTCCTGTCCTTTATGGAGCTGAAAGGCCTTTGGGACTTCAAACTTTTCAGATCTTTATTGAGAACTGTACTACACATCCCCAGGAGTATACCTTCGGTGTTTTTAACAGCTGAGACCAATATATTTGCAGTGGCAATAAGTGTTCATTTATACCTTTTTAGTTTATTAGTCTAAGCCAGGGATCAGCAAACTGTTTCAGCAGGGGGCCAGTCCACTATTCGTCAGACCTTGTGGGGGGCCGGACTATATTTTTTGGGGAAAAATGAATGAATTCCTATGCCCCACAAATAGCCCAGAGATGCATTTTAAATAAAAGCACACATTCTATTCATGTAAAAACACCAGGCAGGCCCCACAAATAACCCAGAGATGCATTTTAAATAAAAGGACACATTCTACTCATATAAAAACATGCTGATTCCCAGACCGTCCGTAGGCCGGATTTAGAAGGCGATCGGGCTGGATCTGGCCCCCAGGCCTTAGTTTGCCTACCCACGGTCTAAGCCATGTATGTCTGAGTGCAGACAGTCAAAACTTGCTGAATGAAACAAATGTGAATCAGATCCAGTAGCTGAATCTCTGGGTGCCCCAAATGAGGGCTTGTGCTTCATTCATCTGACTTACCTAATGGGAATATAAGGGTGGGGTGGAGGGAATATACAGATAAAAAATAATTCCTAAAGACATCAATATTCAGGTACCATCAAGTAATCATGAGGAGACAAAATGTAAAGCATTTGAACGAATACAAGGCATATGGTAAGAACTGGAGTGCAACAAATGTTAGATTTCTGAATATCTGAATCAAAGTCATATGTCTTTTACTTTTTAGTGGCATACTTGTACTGTCAGAAAGTTGCTTTGGGGGTGCAGAATCATACCCATATATTAAGCCATTATCTTTACATAAGGCTTATCTATGAATATTTCAGCCATAACAGTAAATTGCAGGTGGTTTTGTATAGGTAACATAGCACTTCTGGGAATCCCCAGGTGCAGTATAAGTTCAGTGGAACCTTACAAATGGCACAGATTATATTTCTACGCATCAATTATATGGGTTTCTGGATACTTGAACACATAAATAAATAGACAGGTATATCAACTAGCCCTCTGGGGAATAATGCAATATTGTTTGTGATTGGAAAATATTACACAAGATCTTGCATTTGGTACGTGGGTACCAAAGATAAGAATTTTCACTTTCAGCAAAGAGAGGGAATCACACATAATGGCTTCAGTTGCAAGAGGCATTAGGAGCTACTAAAGCACAGTGTGTGTGTGTTGGGATTCTATGGATTCCGGTACAATTTTTATTTTTTGCCAGCTAGACACTTGTTGTTCTACAAACAAACTCTCCCAGACAGATGCTCATTTGGGAAGTAGCAGAATGGCTGTGTTTCCATAGCAAATGATTCACTCCTGATTTTCCTGGATCCTTTAAAACACACACACACCATTTTCTTTCATGTAATGATTTGTGGCTGCATGCATGCATCAGGATATTTATTTCCTGTTGTAAACAGCATCTTTACTAACAAATCAAAGGGTCATTTCACATTGACGCTTTTCATTATTTAGCAGTCAGAAGTGCACATGAAAAACAGCAACTGAGAAGTTGATCAGAGTCTTTATTTGAAACCCACAGCTATTTAGCAGTTGATGAAGAAGTTAGCAAACTCTCAGGGAAATTTGGAATGTTTCCCTCCAAGTACGGAAAGAGATTCTGTCACCCGTACCAAGTTTAATCAGCATGAATGCTGCTTGAAAGACATACATTTGAGGAAGCATTTAGCAAGCAGCATAGTACATTAGTGTCACAAACACTTTATGCTTCCAAACATGTTGCCCAGTGTGGTTATCAACAGAAGTTAACAGATGAACAGTGTGAAAACACATAGCAGTGTCAGTGCGTGTTTAGAAATGAGGCATGCTTTGGAGGAAACCGGGATGTCAAAAGGACAGAGATGAAAGTGCAATGAAGTCAAACCATACCTCCGTGCTGATGGCCAAGCATAGGAAAGGAATCGCATCTGTACCTCATATATAGATGTCTCCCTGTGAGTTTAGGAAAGTCCTTGCAGCCCAAGGGCAGATCATCTTTACAAAGCCCTACAGTAATAATAACGGGTACATTATGAAATTGAGCGTGACTCTTGCATTATGAAAGTGAAGATTGCTTAGAGGGTTTTTTTTGGCCATTTCACTGGAACTAGAGTCTCTTTGCATGTTTACTCTTTAAACATGCTTCATTTGGGAATGTAGTTACTTAGAGACAGCAGACAATCTTAAGTAAACACAACTGACATTTGGACAGTTAGGGGATGCTATTCAACAGAAAAACAATGATCCTTTATTATCTTCATAGCAATTCAAAGAAGCAATGTCATTTTGAGAGAAAGTTAGGGGGTAGTTGGTTATAATTTGTCCTTTGTTTAAAGCTTTTTGTGATTTATTTTTTTTTGTGGCTCACTCTTGATATATTTTCTAAGTTTTTTTTTTGTCCCAGAATCTAACTCTTTACAGGTGAGTGTTCCAGTAACTTATTTTTATATTTAAATGAACCACAAGTAGCAGAAGCAGGTAATCTGAAATTGACATGGGGAGAATTTTTCGCTGGGGTTCTATAGGAGACCACACATATATAGGTACAAACACACACACACACACACACACACACACACACACACACCTTTTTCCTACTAAGTAAAGTTATCAAAGGAGATTTGCTTTCTTTTCAATACACTTGAAGAGTGCTTTATGATCCTGTTGCCCGGCTATTAGAAAAAGCTTAGCTTTCAACAAAGGTAATTAAATTATAAAATCATGCCTGCAATCATCAAACTACTCATAAAACAAGAAATGAAAAAAGATCTCCACCCCTGAAATAAAATTCTTGAAGGCTTCTCTTCACGTAATATTGCTCCCTGATGTTAATTACATTTAAATGGAAGAGTACTATTTTGGTATCATTCATATGCCTTGAAAAGTACTTTCCAGTTTATCATACCTGTCAACCCCTGTGCATCACAGGCTAATACTTTATTAAGAAAAAAATCATTGGGGAGCTGCTGATCCCATTTAAGTACATTGGGCAGAATGTAAGACTAATTAAAAAGCATATTTTACATTATTAATTTCTGAGTTTCACTTAATGAATGTGAAATGACAAGGCTACTATTTTTACATTCAGGCTCTCTGGGTTCTTTAGTCAAGGGAATTAAATTCTAGGATTTTTTTTTTTTAACCAAAGATGCTGCTTGAGAGATTTGTTTTCAAGTGCAACTAAGCTTTTTGAGCAAGGTTTTTTTTAATATAAAAAAAAACCAAAACCTGGAAGTACACCAAAGCATATTACAACCACTTAAAAGAAGAGTTAAATAGATGTTGTTGTTGGGATTTTTGTTTTCCATCTCGATACTATAAAAGTATTTTAGATGAGGTATAAAATATGGTTTTTAAATTATATTATGATTTGCAAACACTAAAAAATAATTGCAGTGCAGTTGAGAGAGCACGAAAACATCTAATCTTTATTGTGTAAGACAATGCGATAAAATATTTTACAGCCAAAAGCTCATTTTGCATCTGGAAAATTGTGTAAACTGATGGGGGAGGGGGCGAAATCTCATTAAAACTAAAGGTTTTTTTTTTAATATTCTTAAAACAAAGCAATAGACTATAATTGCAGTTCTACTCCCACTCAGATTTTATTAAATTATACAGTTGTACAAATGTCTAATATTCTCTTTAAAGAAAGACATAAAATAAGAAGGGCTGTGAGATCAGGCAGGTTGATCTGAATTTATGCCAATGTTTCAGAGAACAATGCTGCTACATGCTATAAGAATTTTGTTTTGGGTGTTGTGTTCAACTAGAGCAGTGCAGTTGTTAGGAAGCACTAGATGCTGTGTGTGTTACTTAAAACTTTGCCAGGTGGAGACTGGCACTATGCTCCTTTTGAGTACTACATAATAACACATTTTAATAGGGCTGTGGAGGGAGGAGAGTCAAAATCTCCCCCCCTCCAAATGTGCTTACAATTAGCTCTCTGTACTTTTATTGTCTTTTTTCCCCCCTAACCACAAAACTCACACTGGAGGCAAAGCTTAACTGCCAAGGCTTTCCTCGTGTAAATATTAGGAAATTACATTTGTACAAAATGCAGGGCTTTGTCAATGAGGGCTGGAGCGACTCCAACACAAATTAATCAGGATAAAGTTGCTCTGTGTTCAACATGACCATAGTTTATTTTCTTAAAGCATTAATTTGTCAACAGCTTTCCTGCCTCGCTGTGACTCATGCGAATGGCATTAAAGGAAGACCCAGATTTAGTCCGTGCTGATCTACCTTGCCGTTTTAAACAACCCATTCCAGCCATTTGAAACATTATACGGCTTAATTTTCAATACTGGCTTTTGCACAAAAGGCTTTGAATCATTTGCAAGAAGCAGAATGTTTTTTGCATTGAGAAAAATAAGTCATCTTTTTTAAAAATAATGTTAGCAGGGCTGACACAGCTAATTACTATAACTGTGTATTATGTCAAATTTATATTCAAAATTGCCACAGATAGTCTGCCTAAGTAAACTATGCTCCGAATGAAAAAGCAGCATTCTAAACACATCTCTCTCTCTCATTCCTGTCTTCCTGATGACATCACAGCATTCTTAATTGTAACCTGGTTTCTCAAACATTATCCATTCATTGTTCTGTTTCTGGAATGCACAATGGGATCGACGTTTCAGGCTCGCCAAAGCAAATTGAGGAAATGTTTCAGTTTCTCCTTTGCCAAATATCGTAACGACTTGTCCACAGAAGCAAACCTTACTTGTGACTGTTACACCACGAGTAAATGCAGCATTCTTATCAGACGCAAATGCTATTGTTCAGTCAGGGACTCCTATGATGTTTCTACTGCTCATACGTATACGTGAACAATTTTATTCACACGAATGGATACTCTCTAGTCTTAATTTGTCTTATGTCAGTAGCTAACTTTTCACAGTTGTGCAATTATAGCTGATTCAGCATTTAGCTTTGGGGAGACTTGCAATCTGTATTTCACTAGGTAATGCTAATTGCTTAATAAAGTCATCACATTAGGAAATAGAGAGGGGGAAAAATAAACAAATCAGCATTGTTTGTCTCTTGTGCTTTTTGTTTGTTTGTTTGAAAATCTCAACCCTCCCCGTTCTTCTAGAGCAGTTTATATTAACATAGGTGCCTGAATAATATTGGCACTCCCCTTGTTTTATCAGTATACATTTGCCTTGTTCACAGTTTTATTATTCAAGAATTCGGTTGTTGCCAAGTATTAATCAATATATTATGCTGCTCAGTTGGGCAAGCTGTACGAAAACATAGTGCCCCTAGGGTTAATACAGTCAAGAGCCAGAAAAGTGTTTTAGACATGTACACAACATGTGGTTTACTATTATCATTAAATGAGGTGAACTGGGACTCTATACATATGGATTTTGAATTGCATAAATTTTGATTGATATCATTTGAAGACTGAGACCCTGAAAGGGTAGATTTTGTGAAAGACAATACACAGGCCAGCTATTACCACATACAATAGTACCAGGGAAGAAGAAGAAAAAATATCTGAAATGAGCAAGGCAGCTGGCTTTTAAATAGCTAAAACATAACATCAATACTTATTTTGAATAATGGAAAAAAGAGGTAAAAGATGTTGACCTCTGCCTGACAATAACATGTTCCAAAAGTAGAACTGGTCTCAAGGGACTATTCCTGCACTCCACAGTAGCCACTACAATTTCCTCCCCCCTCTCTTTTTCTCCCTTGTTTTTTGCCCTTTCTCCTCCTCTCGCTCTCTCAAAAAGATAAATATTTTTTGAGCATTTAAACATTATGGACAACTGGCCAGAAAAAGAAAAAGAAAGAAAGAATTTTCACAAATTCAGGAAACACTTGAGAGGTAAAACCAACATCCTGAGACAGGAGACAGGCCAGCTTTTGACACCAAGGTTGGACCTGGGAGGCCTAGCAAACCCTTCAGCCAGGAAGTTCTTGCCACAGAGGTCAGGGCTTCGGGGACCTCGCATGAAGGCAAACGGGAACAGAACTTTCCATGCACCATCAAAACCAACAGGCCTTTTCATGGGAAATTTGCTGGAAATTTGCTGATCTGCATTAAACATTGATGAGATTTAGAGAGTAAGAGCCTTTCCCTCAACTTCTGGTGGCTTACAGGTTCATGCCGTTTTAAGTAGTGAATTATATAACATATGCAGGAATTTGAAAGGTCTCTGAGGCCTTTAAACCCATTTTTCTCCTTAACATGTGATCCGCACGGAAAATTATCAATACATCACTCCACGAGATTCATTCAATTTGCTCAGATTTGTTAAAACTTTATTCTGAGAGAGCACTGGATAATGCTTCATTTATTATTGATGCCCCATAAATGTATTAAAACATTAACCATATTTCTCCGCCATGGCATACTTCAATTCTCACGGGGTTGTGGGGGTGTAGAGGGGTGGGAGAAGTCCAAATGTTTCTCCGACTGCTACTTTAGTTTCCCCAAGGAGTGAGCATATTTGTGTTGTGCTACACCTTTAAGTGTTGATTAGGCTTTCATGTTAAGGTGACGGAAGTGTCATGCCGTGTTTCCGTTTAATGGGGTAATAAGCTGCATCAGCCACATGAAGGAAACGTTCCTTTTCAAGTCAAAAATGGCAAAAAAAAGAAGTTTGTGTGTAAACACGAAAAAGGCATTCTCCTCTCACTTCAGCTTAACTTGGGGAGATAAGCTTGGGGGGGCGGAGTTGTGTGAATCTGGAACAAGCGTTTTGCCCTCCTTCTGATACTAACATTCCCTATGAACTTCTCAGCATGTCATATACAACTCGACTTTCTTTCTTTCTTTCTTTCTTTCTTTCTTTCTTTCTTTCTTTCTTATCTCTCTCTCTCTCTCTCTCTCTCTCTCTCTCTCTCTCCCCATTTCTGTCATTTAAGCAAGAAGATAGAAGAAGAAACGAGCTTACTATTTTAAAATCCAAACAGTCAGATAACCCCCCTAATTTCTATGTTACTATTGAGAGAGAGTAGGTTATTTAAGTTTGGTGTTCATTTGGGGGGGGCAATCGTTTTATTCTTTTTCTTTGCTTCATTTTGGATGAGTGGGGGGATATATATTTTTGGTCATAAATGCCTCCTGTTCCCCCCTGCCACACCCTGTTTCCCCATGCTATCATTATTGGGTAACAATTGGAGCAAACATTATGGTGGGGGGGAAAGGGACATAAATCAAGAAATAAAAAAATAAAAAAAATAGTTTCTGCACATTTTCAAAAAACACGTCGTGCTCTCTGAGGTCCTTTTCATTTTAACCAAATCAGGGGGAACTTGTCCTCACAGCGGCAAGGCAGATGGAACAATAAATCACAGGAACCATTGACTGCCTGCAGTGTACTCTCCACAGCTGTCACTTTTGTGTCTCTTTGGTTTTAGCTGACATGGTATGAGGTCCACTGTGAACCAATCTGGACTTTTTTTTTTTACAGTCATATCCATCAAAACGACCAGTACCCATCAACCTACTGCCGCGATCGATTCGTTTGCTTATTCTCACGCATAAGCCAATACTCAGCTCACTAGGTGAGGCTTCGGAGAAGCACCTCATTTTGGGGAGGGGTTTGCCTCTAGCTACAGCTGTGATTTTCTGCGCATTCTTGGCTAACGTTATTAAAGTTGCATCACGATAGATAGAGAGCAAAGCAGATAACACAGGCTTTATGTGGAAGAGCAGGGATATATGCAATAATGTCACTTGGCAATTGTTGGCTGTTGCAAATGTTTCTTTTTCAGTTGCGTCAAGATGCTTACCAAGCATTGAGTTTACAACTCGTTGTTGATTTTACAAAGTAAACAAGCAAATGTTATGTGCATAACCTTAGCTGTCTTTGTAAAGGTCAGAACGTACTTGCTAATTTCTCTTCCTGCCTTTTGGTGGCACTCTGATGCCAGCGATCGCCTCCAGTGTGTTTTGGAAACAAGACGTCCTTTCTTAACAAAAGACTCAATCTACAAAAGACTGCAAAACAAAAAATGATTAAATGTGAACTGTTGGAGGAAAGTTTACTTGGTGTAAAAAAAAAAAAAAGCCCTGCAAGCACTAAATAGCGAGGTCAGCTGTAATTTGGGCTAAAGGTTACATTATACACACAGTGATTGCATATTCATGTTGGCTAAATGAAGATTTTCTTGTTCAAACTCAAATACTAAAGGCATAACATGTGAATATAAAGATATGGAATTCATGTGAGGCTGAAGCACCTTATATTATTTTTAGGCAAGCGTTAATCTAAACATGGCCCTTTGATTCCTTTTTTTTTTGTTAAGTAGATGTTTCTTGGACTATTGTAAACATTAGAACAATTTTTAACAAATCATGTTTGTGAGCAATGTGGAAGTAGAGGACGTGTGTGTGTGTGTGTGTGTGTGTATTCACACATTTTAGCACAAATACACAGGCATTATTTTTGAAAGCTGTTTTCAAAACCTCTGCTTAGGTCAAGTTAAATTTATTATATTTTATATTGCTGAGCTCCATGATTTTGAATTGAGGTGACAGCTGAAAAGCACCAGAAACTTTTAGAATCTCAGAACTATATATTCCTATAAAGGAAGAAATTAAAGTACCACTCCTAGAAGGCAAGTACGGTAATTGCATTTTAAAAATACAAACTTAAAAGAAGCATAACAAAACACCCCTTTCCCCCTTATAGATTTACGTTAAGAAAATACGTTTTCCATATGTTGACAATTCATGCACACTGCTTGTAGTTTAAAAAATCTCTTTAAAATATACCGTATTTCTTTGCATGATAACATGAAGATGTTTGGTCTTGCATTCTGTAAACTATATTCCCACCCGCTTTTTTAAAAAGCCTTTGATGAGTAAGTGTTCCAATGAAATATCATTAGTGAACCTAGATATAGCAAGCACAGATTCATGATGAGAAAGGATGAGAAACAAAAATTGCCTCTATTTCCATACAAGGAAGGGAGAACTTGGGATAGGTGGGAAAGTTGATTTTTAAAAAGTCCAACTACCACCACTACTACTAATAAACCTCTTAACTTTAACCAAATCATTCTTATATGTTTTTATCAGTGCTGTTGCATGAACCGAAAGACACTGTTATAGACCAAATGGTGCCTTCCTTTACAAACTACAAAATTCCAGTGATTTCACTCATAGCTGTCAATGATAGGCAAATTGAAAGTAATTGAAAGCAGAGTGTAAAGCAAGCAACACCCTATTGGAGACACTGATTCTAGTACAACCAGTGGCTCTTTAAAAACCTGAATAAAGGATCACTCCATTCTGAGTATGTAAACATGCCGTGAAGGAAAGATATATGAAGCATCACAAGCTTCTGTTGGATGCAAATAAAAGTTAGCAACTGTGAGCTTTTCCTGGAGTCATGGATTCTACTGCTGCTATTCACAAAACAAAACAAAACACTCATCCTTTGAACTCAACATACATTTTGGCAAAATAAGGACTGCAGATTATAACATGATGAGAAACGGACTTTCAATGAAGGCCTTAAGTCACTAATGTATATAAAAATAAGATCTACAGATGGGAAAGGTCAACAGTCCCGAAATATTTCCATTTTGAAATGAGCATATTTTAGAACTGGGTTTCTGGTATAAAGGGTAGTTATCTTTATAAATAAAGATCTCTCTATATGTTAGTCCTAACAGCAACAGAAATTGGTATGTTTTCTATGAATCTTTCCCCCCAATTTGCATTCAGCAAAAGTGCAATTGCAGCCAAAAATCCTGCAAGGGGGAAGACTGACAAGGAAATTTCTTCATTGGCTCGGTATGATAAATTTGGATGGCTCGTAAAGTCTAAGCTAGCAGTTGCAGCTGTTTCTTTTCTCAAAAAGCTAATCTTGCAAATACTATTGTACACATGCTTAATTTGGAACACTCATTCTCACAATTAGCTTGGTTTTTTTTAATATTCAAATGACTTCACAACATCTCTGTTTACAGTATATATGCCTTCTATAAAGGAAATGCCCCAAATTCATCCCAGTAAAATTTCAAGCTGCTTTCTGCCTATATTTTGAGCATCTCTTTATCTGTTCTAGTTTTTGAAAAATCCAGTATATTGCCTATGAAATCTGTTTTTCCTTTAAAAAGCTATGATTCTTAAGAATGCACAGTAAAGTGTATGATGCCAACATTTGCCTGAATAGGACCACAATTAGAAATGCATTTATACTGAAACCTATAATTTTTTATAATGTGATGCTTTGTTTTCTTTTTTAAATGAGAGGGGAGAGAGAGGGTCTATTCAAATTACAATTGAAAGCAGAGGAAACTAAACTTTGTATATATTAAGCCATGGTGCTGTCAGGGCAGGTTTTAGGACAGAAGTCTATGTAGCCACTCTACAAAATAAGTACCCCCCCCCAAAGGCAGCATGCCTGGCTTTATCATATTTTGAAATTAATTAATACACATTACAATCTAAAGAGTGAAGGGAGGGGTGTATGATCATGAAGTCCAGAGTCTTCACTGTGCCACTGATATTAAGGTTGGACATCCCATTCCTATCATCTTTTTATGATCTGGGTCACAATAGCATTTATTCCATTTTCTGATTGGTCAGCTTTGCTCCTAGGTTGTGCAAGAATAAGGAACTATGGCTCCTGGTTTTAATGTTTGGATGAAGTGTAAGATCACAATGGTGTCATATAGAAAATACCCCGTGGGGTGAAGCTGCTAGGATTATGGCCACTGCTACTTCAGCTTGAGGGTCAGGAACAGAAAATGGAGACCAGAGGACCCTTATAACAAATGCCCCGGCATGGTCAAAGAAAGCGGCAAAATAGTCATTTATTTCGGCATCTTGTTCTGAATGGTGGTAAAACTGGGGCAGCAACTCAGCTGTCTTAACAAAACTGCATAATTAAGAAATGAAATTTTATTTCACTGGGTTTGATAATATTTGAAAGGTTTATAGGAGAGGGTTTTCTTTCTTTCTTTAGTGGTTGTCATCTGGGACAACTAGACTTGCTGATTTTGCTTTCTGGGTGTTCTCTCATTCCGTGTGTGTGTGTGTGTGTGTGTGTGTGTGTGTGTTTGAGAGAGAGTGAGTTAGTTTACAGGTTATTAACCCTAAATGTTGCTGACACATTTAAAAGGCTGAGTCTTAGGGAAAAGTGTAAGATTGACATATATGAATACTGATTAAGCAAGTTCAAATGATTAAGGAAAACAGGGCATTCCATAGTAATGTCCTTAACTAAAACTATTTTTTTTTGGGGGGGAGAGTAAGTAGTAACTAATTGCATCTGTTGGCTGAAGGTGGAGCAGGTTTAGCATTTCCATTATGTTACAAAATTAACAGTTATGAATTGCTTATTTTGGAGTCATTTCTTTGAAAAATTACTCACAGGCTTGTATTGGTATTTTATTCTTTTTCACTACGGAAGAATTGTTGCACAGAACATCAAAACATTGCAAATGATACAAGAGCTATATTTAGCTTGTTATCAATGAAATTCCAGCAGGGATCTGCATCTTTTACAACGCCCCATGCATCTGTGGGAAGAATTTTAGACATCTGTAATTGCTCTGCCTTTCCAGTATGGCTTTGGGGTATCAAGCGCTACTTTATTTGAATATCATAAGTAGCGAGTTGCTCTAAGCAAAGAAACAAAAACAAAAAACCAGCACACACACACACACACACACACACACACACACACACACACACGTCAGTTGCCCAGGTGACATTTTGTAGCAAACAAGGAAATCACAACTCCAGGAAGTGTTGTATTTTATGCCAACAACAATATGACAGTTTTCTCTGTAAAGAAAACATGACACTTTTCCAAATATCAGAGGATGCCTCCGCTGCTCCAGGGATTCCTGTACTGTCACTGAAATGGAAGGTCACAGGCTGGCTTCATGATTTCTATAGTTTCAAAATGTTGTGGTAGAGCGTCTCCACGCTAAATGCTGTAGGCTAAGGGAAATCTCTTCCTTCATCTCTGAAAGGAGTGACAGGAAGAAAAAGGTCCCGCTTTGACAGCAGTAACCTCTAGGTCTGGAGGTGCTGGCCCTAGCAACTCTGAAGTGAAATTACCTATGTTAATATGTTGTTGTCTCTGTCTGGTATATAAATACACACATACGTGTGTGCGTGAGAGAGAGAGAGAGAGAGAGAGGAGGAGGAGGAGGAGGAGGAGGAGAGGGGGAGAGAATGTGCCTTGTGCTCTTAGAGAACATACTTTGAAAGCTACGGGAAGGAAATGTATTCGAAAACTCCGTTCTATAAGCAGTGCTTCCAGAAAGCATTGGGCTTGGTTTATTCTCAGCTAGCCTAACCAGGTGGAAACAAGGCTGGCTTGAATAACTGTATCCCCTCTTGGAAAGATAACCCTAGTGTTTAGAGGGCTGTGACAAAAGTCATGGACATGGACAGTTGCTCCATACATTTCTAGTCAATTCATGAGAGGAGGGGGAAGCCAGATTCTCTGTATATATACTGACACTTCCTAAATGTTGCGGCTGGATTTGTGTTTTTTCCCCGGGAAGGGGTGGAAACAAGTGAGCATAGGCAATCACTGTTGATGACATTACAGAAACACACAGCAAAATCAGAGAGACACTTCCTGTCGTCAGGCTGGAATGTATCCTGAGGTTTCGACTTCAGCGCCGCCAGTCCCATCCAAAGCAAGGCAAAAGTCTCTGAAATCCATTTCTCAGAAGACGTGAATTTTCTGTTTCCAACCCTCAAGAGTCAAACTGCTGTTTGGCACACCGAGGCATAATTGAATGAATAACCTGCTGGTTGCTTAAAGCCAGGAAAAAAATGCTTTCAGAATATGGAAAGAATTGAAACCCATTTGTTCCTAGCGTTCCTCCTCTCTCCAAAGCACTCAGATCAAAACACACCTTACTCTATAGATTATATACTTCCTGCTGCCCATTTTATAAGCAATAAGAATTTAATAACTGAGGGCAACTCTATAGTAATATTTATATGGGTCAAGTGGCTTAAAGAGTATGCAATAAATGTAACATTATGAACCACATTGCCCCTTTTTAAATAATGCAGCTTGAACCACGGTATTATGTTTCATATTCTGGGGGAAAAAGGTGTCTCAGCATACGCTTTTGGAATACAACAGACATGAAAAGTTATACTGATCCCATAATAAAATCACTGCCTGTTTAATATGGTGTGTTATGTAGAGCTCCAGATCTTAATAGCAGACCACAGCAAGAATGTCCCAGATGATATCAACAAAACCTTCACTTTCTCATTAGCAATCAGCAAATTCTCCTGGTGTCTGCTAGTTTCAAATAAGGGCAAGTGCTTCTATGCCTTGTGTGAAGCCCAATAGGATCATAGAAATAATGTAGTCTAATCAGCAGTGAACACACGAGAGCCGGCATTCATAACAGAATGAAGGGAGTTTGGTGACTCCTATTCAGCAGCTTTTAACAGTTTCCAACATTCTGAAAAGGAAGCCTGCCATGTTGGTAGGAAGTGGAGAATGGAAGATTTCTGCCCTTTACAGCTTGCCCTAAATGTCTTATTCATCTATTGTGATAAAAGAAAGCACACCATTATAAGTGACTGGGTGAAGTAGTGGCAAGAGCATATCTCCAAATATTTAAGAATAATACGCATTGTGTGTGTCATTGGTGTTCTGAAATGCAAATAAGTCCTTGTATTAGTAGTAGTAGTGGTGGTAGTAGTAGTAGTAGTTAGAAAAGGTGTTTCTTTCAGAGGGCAGTGAACTTTTGTGATAGTAAAGCTATAACACAGAAAAGTTATTGATGTGAAATATAAACACATACACACACACATACACATTAATTCTTCTGGCTGTGATCCTCAAATCACTTTTTGTAGAATGCATGATGGCAGATCGAACATTTGCAGCACTGTGGCCTACAGGTATATATTTCTGTTAATTACATTTCCTCCAGGGTAGCAAACATGATCCTCCCTCCACCACTCCCAGTTTTACCTTCACATGCCTGTGAAACAGTTTAGCCTGAGAGTTTTTAGGTCAGATTTGTCCTGTGAGCATCATGGAAGTCAGGAGCTGCTGAAGCAGAACCAAGAAACTTTGATTTGATGTGATTCTATGTGCAGCTGCACCTATGTGTAGAAGCTGGTGAACTACCAGAGCTTGGAACATCTTCCAGGCAGTGGTGTATTCTCATGATCCAGACTGAGATCCTGGCCATTAGACCTTCCTGAACAGGAAAGGTGCTGAAAGGCTCTCTCTTTTCAGATGAGACTTTGCCTGAACAGCAAGGTCTTCTTGGCTTGGAGGTTTTTGTGTGTTTCTCAAGTGTGGCTCCTGGTTGAAAGAATGTAAGAAGAGCCATGGTGGATCATTCTGAAGGCCCATCTAATCTAGCATCCTGTCCTCATGGTGGTCAACCAGATGCCTATGGGAAGCCTATAAGAAGGACCTGAGTGCAAGAGCCTTCTCCCCATTTGTGGTTGCAGTTATGCAGAGGCAATACAAACATGAGCATAGCCAGGATTTTTTTTGGGGGGGGCGCAGAACCTCCGTTAGCTATGCATTTTTATTGATTTTTATTGATTTAGTGGGGGCAGCTGCCCCTCCCTGCCTCCCCTTGGCTACGTCCATGAATACAAACATCTTTCTCTGTTCCAACTCCTGGTCTTGTTCTCCAGGCCTTGCACCCTGATGTTGACTACTTGGCTAAACTCTCAGGTGCCGACACCTACCTACAGCTCAACCTTAACAATGGCTGAATGAAGGTTTGAATTTGACCGTATACCTCTTAAGGTGCTATCAGACTCCACTTTGTTTTGCAAGTCACTGTTGGGTAAAGGCCTTACCACTACTGGCCTGCCATTTTATTATGTGGTAAGCGCAAGTCTTGCCATGTTTCTTTCAAATCTGCAGTAAGTATTGCTGGCATGTACCTTGCTATTGGTTTTGGGCATACTCTTATAGCATTTCTGGTCCTATGAATAAGGTTATTACAACCTCTGGGTATCCTTTGGGTAACCTATGGGATCCTTATCAAACTCAAAGAATACAACACTGACTTGCTGTTTCTTAATAGTACACTCAAGGCAAATTTCAGTGCTACTTGTGCTTTAGGCAGAATAACTATAGTTTGGGTATTGCGATAAAATCCCTAGAGGTTAGCCTGAATCCCCCCAGGCTCTAGACTGGGCAGTTGTGACTATAAATGATTACTTCAGAACAATTGATTTGTGCTTATAGAACATCCCTGTCCCTTTACTACAGGCTTCCTCAACCTTGGCCCTCCAGATGTTTTGAGATTACAATTCCCATCATCCCTGACCACTGGTCCTGCTAGCTAGGGATCATGGGAGTTGTAGGCAAAAAACATCCGGAGGGCCGAGGTTGAGGAAGCATGCTTTACTACATAAGGGCATGTCTAGACTGGGGACTCAGCTACATTATTAAAGAAAAAGCATTTTATATGCGTTATAACACTGTGACAACAGATGGCACTGTGGAGTCCCATCTTTTGCCAACGTGATTTTGCACTATGAAGGTTAGAATGTATTTTCCTGAAACACTTTTTTGATGTGTCTAGGTCCAGCCTGGGTTTTGCAATGGTTGGTTGCACTGAATCAGTATGTCTGACCCCTACAAGGCCCTTGGGACATATCGGTCCTTGTTATGGTTAGGGATAGTCTGAAAATACTAAAAGTTACTGCATAGCACTATATCCAGGTGCTAGCTGTAATTTCTTTGGCTCAAGTACCTCTACCTAGCACTTTTGATTTAGTCTTGGAGGTGACTGAGAGAAGTTGCTACGCAAACACTGCCAAACACTGTCAAAATGTGAGGCAATCCTCTTCCAGGATATGTGGGCAGTTGCTCTGGGAAGCTGAGATGGCCCTCGCTCAATATTTTGCATGCTCCTTTACATGATCAGGAAATGGACCGGTCAGTGCAAAATGCTTACCCCTTGGGCTTGGTGCACTACTGACTGCCATGTTGACTGGCTGGTCTAATGAGGTACCTGGCTATTTGACATGGGATTTTTAACTGTTAAAAGGTGCTGCAAGATTTCTTCAGGACTATTCCAGCACAATAATAATAATAATCTAACTGGAAATGCTTCCTTCCATCTGTTTTGATTTCCCAAGCCTTGCAGCATCCCTTGAGCTACTTAGGTAGAGCAGAACTGAAATTATGATTTGAGCAGGGAATTCCTGGTGTCATGCAGGCCTCATAATGCTAATGTGGATATGGGGTGTGCGCACAAAAGAGAGTTAGCTTGAGAGGAGGAGGTGATTAACCTTTCCTGGGTTCAAGACAGTTTACATACAATACAACAAAACAGAAAACAGGAAAGTAAAAGAACAACAAGCAATTGTAGCGCAAGCTCTGCAGGGCTGGCCCAAGACATTTTGTGGCCTGGAGCAAATTATAGTGCCCTCTTCCCATTCCACGTACAGAAGCTGATTGGACTGACAGCTGCATCGTACTTCAACACAGATGATGGGGCAGCAAGCTTCATTACACCTGAGGCACCATGTCAGTTTCGAGGGCCCAGGAGAGGTCTTGCTGCAACAGAGGGGAATGGCTGAAGGTCTGAGGAAGAATAACCAGCTGCTATGCTGGCCCTGTGCATCTACTGCCTCAGATGGTTGTCTCACTCTGTATAATGGTAGAGCCAGTCCTACTCAGATGTTGATGACTTTACTTGTGTGTAATGGTGATAAACAGCACGATTGGTAGAGTAGGGGCTTACATGGAGAGGTGGTCTCTAAGGCATGTTTGTTCCAGGCCATGAAGATATCAAACGAGCATTTTGAACTGGACCTGGAAAGGCACAAGCAGCCAGTCTGGTTGCTGAAGAAAATGTTGGGTATGTCCTCACTTGTCTGCACTGTAGTCATCAGGAGGAATGCTGCAACATTATGGGTGGCAGCGAACTAACTTTTACTCAGAGCAGACCCACCCAAATTAATGAATATGGCTAAATTATGTCCATTAATTTCAATATGTCTACTCTGGGGTAAAATGCCACCCTATCCAATCAACGTCAAGGGCAGTGCCATGAAAAGTATTGTCGAAGATAAGGATCGTGAAGACACCTCTATTCTGAAAAGGGTTGGGACCTTTGGAGCAGGTGCAGTTGATGAAATGCACAGCCAGTACAGTGGTACCTCAGGTTACATATACTTCAGGTTACATACGCTTCAGGTTACAGACTCCGCTAACCCAGAAATCGTACCTCGGGTTAAGAACTTTGCTTCAGGATGAGAACAGAAATCGTGGTCCGGCGGCGCGGCGGCAGCAGGAGGCCCCATTAGCTAAAGTAGTGCTTCAGGTTAAGAACAGTTTCAGGTTAAGAACAGACCCCCGGAATGAATTAAGTTCTTAACCCGAGGTACCACTGTAATTGCTGCTACCCATCCTTACAGAAATAACAAAAGGTCTGGGAGAATTTCAAGTCCTCAAAACTGCATTGATGGGCTTTGGTGCAATGTGTGTCATTGATGCAAAACAGGCAGGGAAAAACACCCATCATGAGCACCAGGATTGCCAGTTAGGCTATTACCCTTAAGCAACAATGGCTGGGAAGTAAGTGCCACTGAACTAAGTTGTTCACATTTCTAAGTAAACATGCTTAGGATGAAAGTAGTTTACACTTGACTTTGGGGAGCTCTTGTGAAGTCTGCAGTTTGTGTGGGACAGCCTTGTGTGGAAAAGCGAAAGGCAGGCTGTATTATTGCTGCTACAGATCCCTGGATCTTGGACCATCCTGACAAAACAGTCGCAAGCTGCGTGGAGGGTAGCAAGAAGTACAAGTTTATGGCCTCTGTGGGGATTTCCTTCATACATGCTAGCAACTCCTGGGAAGCCTCTGGATATGAATATTGTTCTGAAAGGGAGTCAGAGGCTGACTGATTATTATGACAAAGCTGAATGGACTGAATGGATTAGAAATATTTTCTTACATTTATATCCTACCTTCTTCTGTCATGGATTCCAAGGTGTTCCCCAGTCAGGCACCCACCCAGGCACTGACCCAACGCAGACCTGCCAGGTGGTGGCCTCACAAACCTTCGGACCATACCTTGTTCCCTGCTCAGGTTTTCAAGAGCCAATGACAGTCACAAATTATGTAATATTCTTAATCCCTCTCAGCCCCCATGCATTTCAGGCACCTGTATAAATAAGGGGAAATGAGCGATAAAGAGAGAGATTAGACTGAGTTGTTTGACAATGGCAGAGAGCCACAGCATTTTTAGCAGCTGGGACGTATCACTGAAACCGGAGCTATGCCGTTTGGAGACAGGATGAGCTGTGGAAACATAGGAAAGGACAGATATATCACTAGGCTCTATTTTGAAGTATCTCCAGTCTTCAGAGGGAGTCAATTACAAGGAGGGTCAGTTCCCAGAAGTAATGTAGTCCTTCTGTAATGGGTGTCTGTTATTCTGTACTAAATAAAGACAGATGAAAGAAATAATGAAACAAGAGAGAGAAGGGAAATCTCCAATCAGGGCTCACAGACATTCCTTTCATATGTAGGTACCACCAGCATCTTCAGAATTGTGTTTATAATTTTGCAAAAGGTTTAAATAGGGACCTGTTGGCTATTCACATTTGCATATTTCTGAGCTACTTAGCTGTTTAAGGACAAAGATAACAAAATAGTACATATTATCCAAGCTTTCAAGACATCAAAGATGTATTCTTCAAGCCCAGAATATTGCTTAAAATGACACTTCTAAGCACAGAGCCTAAGAAGTGTAGTTAAGGATTGTAGCTTTCATTGTATCCAACACATAAAGAAGAGAGCCTTTGAGGTGTTAGAACCTTGTTTGACTGTCTTTTCTTTTCTTTTTTATTCCTTTGCAAGCTTAAAAAGGTATCATTAATAACACACTGATGTCTCTCTGTTTGTTCTACCTCACAAGGCACTTTCCAAACTAATTTTGAGAAAAGCTATTGAAACCCTTAGTATTTACTTGATTTTACACAATGATTTCCCCCCACAAGACACCTGCTAAGCAAGAAGGGTAGAAAGCTATTTACATAAACATGTTTAAACTTAATAAAAGAGATGGTGTTTAAAGAGCAAGGGAAATCAAAGTGTTCGCACACTCAGAGGCAGCAATACATGAACAAGTAGCCAGGCTTCAGTGGAACTCTTAAAGACAGCAAAAAGAATAATTTAGACTGTGATCCTATATCCTGTGTAAGCTGCATAGATTGCAATCCTAACCACATTTTACTAGGAAGTGTCATTGAATCTTCTGGGATTTGCTTCTGAGGGGAATCTGTTTAGGATTACACTGTAAATGAACCTTATAAATGTAAAACCACATCTGGATAAAACCATTTCTATCTTATTATCATTTCTTTCAGACTTATGCCAAAAATCCAAGTGAAAACACAGCAGTGTGGCTGCAGAACAAAGGCAAGGTTAGGGCCTGCCTTTTAAATGTGGGGTAACAAGCAAAGCAGTCTGTAGGCTCCTATGCATTAATGAGGTGGCTGAAATTATTTAGCTTACGAACATGAAAAAAATATTTTGCTAATAAAGCTTTGGTTCACTGGGAGTAAGAGAAATGCTCCAAGGGTGAGCTTGGAATAATGTTTTCTAAGCATGTAAGAAGAATTTTGTGGGATCAGGCCCAGATCCATTTATTCAGTCGCCCTGTTTTCCAACAGTAGTGAGCTAGTCACCTCCAGGAACTTCACAAGCAAGATGCAAATGTGACTGCTTTCCCCAGACCTGGTTTATTCCCAAGAGGTATCCTGTTGTTTAACATGCAGGTTTCAGTGTCATGTAGTGGTTACAGCAGGGATAGCTAACCCTGTTTAGAGTCTTAATCCAGCCCTCAAAGCAAATGTTTTGCCCTCCCAACTCCACTGATTTTTGTGGCGACAGTAGCAAAGAGAGAGAGAAAGAGAAATTAAACAGACCAGAGTAAGGAACTCCTGGCCTCTAAGCCAAATTTGACCCAGCCGAGGTCTCTATTTGGCCCACAAGCAACACCTAGCTGCCGCATGTGGCGATGGAGGAACAATTGGAATCTTTAAGTGATAAACATCTGCTCCCCACTCCAGGCCAGAGATTCCCCACCCTTGAAGCAGATACAGTGCTGGGGTAAAACCTGATGAGGATTCAAACTGCCCCCTTTCTGGTTGTCAGATAGATCATTTCACAAGTAGAGAGAGGGTGATAATATACACACCTCTCCTCAACTGAACTTCATGGAGTTGTGTTTATGTTTGCCTCTGTGTGAGAGACAGTCCCCAGAGCAGGGCTGGTGCAGCCATTGGACAGAGTAAGCCAACTACCTCAGGTGGCAGTTGATGAGGGATGGAAGCAGTATCTCCTCCTTGGCTGTTCTCCGTTGGAGGGCAGAAGTAGGTACACCAGGTGGCCCGTGCTGCATACCCTGAACTAGCTAGCAGCCCTCATGTGTGCTGAAAGATGCTGTTGTCCTGTTGCCAGTGTTGACGATTGAGTCAGCCCTCAGTCCAGTCACCTTCTGATCATGGACAGGGGAAGCACTATCTTGCCTTTTGCCTCTGGGAGCAAAATGTCACAGGCCAGTTCAGCCCCAGAGGGTTGGTCAAGGGTGAAAGTGACCCTGGGGCGAAAGAAGAAGAAGAAAGGTTAGCCATCTCTTGGGCTTGGACTGGAGAGACCCATGCTTAACTCCTTGCTTAGCCATGATGCTCATTTGATGACCTTGGGCCAATCTCCTTCCTCTGTGCCTAGTCTACCTTGCAGGGTTATTGTGAAGATAAACACTGAAGGGTAAAGAACCACATATGCTGCCCTGGGTTCCTTGGAAGAAAGGTGGGATATAAATGAAATAAATTAATTTAGTAACCATGGCATACAGCTATTGAGCACACCCTCTGGGTTTATGAAATTTTACAATCCCCATTCAGTTGTCCAAACCAGGAGCCATCAACACATCTTGCGGCAGAGCATTCCGTAAGTTGAATTGGATAAGGTAGTTTTCTAGTTCTATGTTTTTCCTCCCAGAAAAAAAAATTGCCTAGAATGTTTATTTATTTGTTTGTTTAAACCCAGTGGCAGCTGATGAGCATTAAGTACTTTTTGAGCTTTAATATTTTGGAATCCAGGGCCAAAATTAAGCCACAGGCACCATGCATTTTCTGGACCCCAGGCCTCCACTCCCCCCACCCCCCCGTACATATTCTTAGACGAGAGACATATATTCCCTTGAAGCAAATGAAGTTTTTAAAAGAATACTAAGTAGGAGGGCTATCGTGGGGGGATTTGTCACAAGCACTTACACAAGGTAAAATTAGAGCATATGATGCATTGTGATCTGCATGCCACAGTAACTTTGGATGGCAATGCTACAGTAAATGCCTTTGAAGCCTATAAACCATAAAATTTTAATCATTAGCAACCTCCTGGGGAATCTAGCGATAATACCTATAGGACAACTTACAGCTTTTCTGTCAAAAGTAGGAAGAGGCCATGTAATAGCATGGTACGAGCCCTGTTGATCTCTCATTTCTAGCATCCGAGCGGTCAAAGCTGAACTTCTCTTTATTAAGCTCACAATTAGGCAGCCATATGTTGTGAATGAAAGAACGGTTATCGGACTGGGGTTGGGTTTTCTTCCTCTCTTCCCCTCTTTCTTTTTAAATCATTAGGCTCATTGTCTCTGTATTTGTTTCCTGGTTGGCTCTGCCTTTGAAGAAATGTTTTCTCTCCCCCCCCCCGCCCGCCCCCGAAATAATTGACGGTTAGAGAATTAGTGTAATAAGGCTCAGAGAAAGAGAATTAAAGGACCGGTTGGTGGAAACGAATTGGGTGTGTGCATTTAATATCATCAGCAGCAACAACTACTACAACAAATAGTTATGTGGATTCTTTTGAATAAATGTTGGCCTTTAAGTGCCAGCTGTCATTCTAAGCCCAGCCTGCCTTCTTACTGCTAACCTTTCAGTCACCTCAGCTTGTCTTCCTAACTTGTCCTATTATGCAGTAGCAAGCTGAGTCATTGTTTCAAGCAGGAGGTGACATGTTAATAGCTTAATAATAGTATAATCTCACAAATAATAATATGCTGTCACACTGTCTGAAGCACAATGTTTACAGGAGAAGTGGTAATGTATGATGACAGTAATTTGAATAAAAATGAATTTACTGCTCTTGTCTCATTTGCAGTAAATTTTCGCATCTTTCATGCACAACTGGTGCTCCATGACCTCTTTCATTATTGTGTTCGCAGTAGCTGCGGCTCGCTTTAAACTGAAAGGCAGGCAAATGAAACAGAAGCTTAACAAACGGATTTCCAGGAGTGAAAGAGAGAGAGGACTCACAGTGGTTTTTGGAAAGAGCGGGGTGCGTTGGGGGAGAATTTCCCTACATTTGTTTACTAAGATGATACGGTGTGAGGCAGGCTGTTTAATTAGTGCGCTCTGGAGGTGCCATTTGTAAAGCAGGCATGTGCTGATATGATTATGTATTGACAATTTACAAAATTATTGCCATTAAATTGTGTCAGAGGGAAGAAAATTATTCACCACGTGAAGAGGCTCATTTGATGCGAAATTAAAGTTTGCACTACTTTAAAAGTATTTTTTAAATGCTAGTGATATTATTTGATATGGGGGCACCTAATCTCAGGCTTCCTGTTTGACGGGGAGAAGTGTCAAAAATGTACTCACTTTATTAGATTCAGTGAATTATAAATGCTCTCTGGTATGATAAAGGGTTATTTGAACTCCCAAATGCTTCCCAAATGGATAATACTGGTTTGACTTACATGAAATAAAAACAATTTAACCAGATACCGATCCATCCCAGTTTAAATTTTTTAATTGTTGGCTACTTCAAAGAAGCCACCACAATGTAATGATGGAAATATTAATTATTAAATATTTAAATTGTTCTATCTAATACTTTAGTATAGAATTCCTGCGAGAGCTAACTTTTTTCTTAAAAATAAAAAAGTATTATTAAATGATGTTGAAGATTGTATAAAAACAGGGAAGTTTAAAAGTCAGAGACTGACATGTCTGGACTAAATTTAGTTTGATGGAATGAGGACAACTAATTGAAATGTCCTTGGTGTTGTTTTTTTAAAAAAGTGAAAAGGATGAATTTTCAGAAAAGTGCTACACTTCATATCAGTGCAAAGTGAATGACATGCAGAGGATGAGAAATGATACTTCTGATTGACCCAATTCATTCCTTAAAATAATTAAAACCACAAGCAACTTGCACATCTCATTTTTTGCTCTTATTTCCAGTGAATGCATAGCGCTAAACACTGTGCCAAAAAGACCAAGTTTTGGATGATTCAATTAAGTGATGTTAATTGAGGCCTAGCTAGGCGGCTTGATGAATATTTCAGGAAGGGGTATATATGTGTTTTCACTTCTAGATTATGATTTTGATTTGCAATGTCAGGGAGGGATTTCATTTTGCAGCACAGCTTTGGTTGCGGTGATGGAATGGAGATAGGGTACAGCAGCATTCAAAATAGCTATTTTTGTTTGCAAAACATACTGAATACTCTCCACTCATCAACATGGTATCAGTGATAGCCTGAAATTCATTGCTTTGGTCCTAGGAGATCAATCTGGCCATTTCCCCCCTCCTCCAGACTGCAAAGCTGGGCCTAATTGTTTCCCACTGTCACAAATACAGCTTATTTAAACTTCAGAAATCACTAAGGAGACCTACAATTGTGGCATCAGCCACAAAGCAGGCAAAAAGAAAGGAAGCAAATCTGAAGTGTGTTATCTCTCAACAGAGTTGCCAACCACCTCAGGGACAGAAAACCTGCCCAGTACTCCTATGTGGGAAATGGCACAGTTCAATTTAAGCTTAATTTGAAACAGCTCAGCTTGAGGTTCGATGAAGAAGCCTCTCATGGATTTACTCAATGTTCCTCTTCCACTTCTGATTGGGAAAATGTTGCCCGCGATCCAAAGGGTTTTTGTAAGGTTGCCACCTTGCCCTAGCAAGGCTGTTGTACTTTTAACAGCTGGATGAAATGAAAAAGAAAATCAGAACCAAAATTCAGCAGAAGCTGAAAGGGTAGAGAAAAGAGAGGTGGTAGTGAAGCTGAACTGATGCCAGCAATTCGTTTATAAAAATATGCCCAGTGTGGGGAATCTTTGGCCTCCCATACATTTCTGAACTACAGTTGCCATTATTCCTGGCCATACAGATGAGAATTGTATTCCGGCAACATCTGGAGAGCCAGAAGTTCCCCAGTCGTGTTCGAATGTGTGAAAGCCTTCTTCAGGGAAAACTTTTCTTTTACGATTCTTGCACAGAATTGTGTTTTTGGTGCATTCCTAGACGGGGATTTTTAACACTATATATGAGAAGCAGAAATCCACATGGTGAAGTAATTTCCCATAAATCTCTCTTTGTGGCCGGAAAAGCTATACCAGTAGAACGTCAGCCTGCCAGACGATGCTTAAAAGTCACAGATACTATGCTGGAGGGGACAAGCATCAGTCTTTCGGCAGGTGTCACAAACTTAAGCAGGGGCAGTAAGTGAGAAGGAAGTGCACCCCTTCAATTACTCCTGTGTATTTAATCTGAGGATACGTTTACACTTTTCAGGTGTCAGTTTTGGGAGAATGTACACATGTAGTGTGGTGGCAAGCTGCACTCCCAATACACTTATTTCTTAGATTAATTATTAGAACATGTCAGGGAACCCCCCCTCCAATGCATACAGAGGGTTTGCAAGGCTGGAGACTCCTACTGGGGTTAGGGCTAGGTTTGGGGAGATCCAGATTCAAATCCCCACTAAGCCACAAAGCTCACTTGGTGATTGTCACCGTTTCTTTTCTTTTTTTTAATAAATGTTTATTAGGATTTTACAAAACATAGAAATCAAACAATCACATAAATCAAAACAGAAAACAGAAAATACACACTTAATAAAGAAAAGAAAGAAAAAAAATCCACTTTTAAGTTTCAAGGTTCTATATCCCTCTTTCCTGACCTCCTCACATCTCCCTTTTTTGTATTCCTCTTTATTCCGTCAAATTCAGCAAATTCTAACCCTCTTTCAAACCTCATTTATAATTATATGTTCCCACTTATTATGTGTCTAATTTCCCTTATCTTGGTCCTTTACTCCACCTTATATACTTTAACATAATATTATTCTAGTCATTACCCCCTTCTCTTTTTTAAAATTCTTTTTTCATAGCTCTTTTAACCATATCCCAAATGCCATGTTACCTTCACATCCCACATCATTTTAACATTCAAACATTTTACAATATTTCTGTAGATAATCCTTGAACTTTTTCCAATCCTCTTCCATCAACTCTTCTCCCTGGTCACGGATTCTGCTGGTCATTTCTGCCATCTCCATATAGTCAATCACTTGCATCTGCCACTCTTCCACGGTGGGTAAATCTTGTGTCTTCCAATATTTAGCGAGAAGTATCCTTGCTGCTGTTGTTGCGTACATAAAAAATGTTCTGTCTTTCTTTGGCACCAATTGGCCGACTATGCCCAAAAGGAAGGCCTCTGGTTTCTTTGCAAAGGTAAATTTGAATACCTTCTTCAGTTCATTATAGATCATTTCCCAGTAAGCCTTAACCCTTGGGCAAGTCCACCAAAGATAAAAGAATGTTCCCTTAGCTTCTTTACATTTCCAACACTTGTTGTCAGGCAGGTGATCAATTTTTGCAAGCTTAACTGGGGTCATGTACCACCTGTAAATCATTTTCATAATATTCTCCTTTAAGGCATTACATGCCGTAAACTTCATACCGGTGGTCCACAACTGCTCCCAGTCAGCAAACATAATGTTATGACCTATGTCCTGCGCCCATTTAATCATAGCTGATTTGACCGTTTCATCCTGTGTATTCCATTTTAACAGCAAGTTATACATTCTTGACAATATCTTGGTTTTGGGTTCTAACAATTCTATTTCCAATTTTGATTTCTCCACCTGGAAGCCAATTTTTTTATCCAAATTATAGGCCTCTCTTATTTGATAATAATGAAGCCAATCTCGCACTTTATCTTTTAATTTCTCAAAACTCTGCAATTTCAATTTGTCTCCTTCTTGCTCCAAAATTTCCCAATATTTTGGCCATTTGGCCTCCATATTGAGCTTTTTCTGAGACTTAGCTTCCATTGGCGACAGCCACCTTGGGGTTTTACTTTCCAACAAGTCTTTATATCTAATCCAGACATTGAACAATGCTTTCCTGACAATATGGTTTTTAAATGCTTTATGTGCTTTAACCTTGTCGTACCACAGATATGCATGCCACCCAAAAACATTATTAAAACCTTCTAAATCCAAAATGTCTATGTTCTCAAGAAGCAGCCAGTCTTTCAACCAGCAGAAAGCTGCTGATTCATAGTACAATTTAAGGTCTGGCAGGGGGTGATTGTCACCGTTTCTGAGCCTAACTTACCTCACAGGATTGTTGTGGGAGATGAGAAAACCATGACATAACTTGGCCTCCCTGAGGGAAAGAAATACAATTCTTAAAGAAATGAATTAGTTTTGCTGCATAACATGCATCTCTGGTTCATTTTAATGTGTCCTGTGCAATGGAACTTTGGGCCGCCTTGTGTGTTGAGAAGTTACAGGAATGCAATCTTGCACATTAGAAAACGAACTCCCTCCTTCAGAGGCTTGATTGGAAGCCAGCAAATTCAATAAGGCTGCCTCTGGATGGCTTCTTTTGTCTTCCTCATCTTTGAGCAAACTTTTCAAAGTACAGTATGCAACCCAGATCAATATATATTTCTCATGAAATTGCCCACTTGTAGTGACTTCCTCTACAAAGCTGTCTGCCTCTGAGCACTAATGCCAGTCTTTTCCAGAAAATACGGGAAGCATATAACAACTCCCCCCCCCCATGAACTGCAATAATAAAAAAAGGAGGGGCATTCACGTTTTGGCTTGTAGAGATGCATTCATATATCTGAAAGATCTTTTACCTAAATCACTGAGCTATTCAGACCTCTGTCTTGCATTTAAGGCAAAACAATGGTTTTCTTGCTGACTGCTGCCTTTTAACTATTTAAAATACAGATGTGCCTGATAAAAGACAAGTATTAGGCTTTCTAGCCACACTGAAGTAAAAATAAAGCAACCATATCGGCTCACAAATAGTTGCTCATTAGTATTTTATCAGACCGTAAATACACTGAAGAGGTTTTGATCCATAGTGGACATGTGAAAACCTGTTTTCTACTTTCTCGGGGGGGAGGGGTCCGATTCTGATGTGCGGAAAGGTGGTGGCTGATGTGGCAAAGTCACTGTGGAGCAATATTTTATAGAGCGGTGGCATTCTATTTGCTCCTACTGACGTGTCAAAGGTGTGTGGTGAGTTTACAGCCCGCCATGTCCTCTTAAATTTATGCTAGTGGTCATCCCCACATCCTTTGGCAATGAATCCCCCAAGTTAATTATGTATTACCTTGACAAAGTACTTCCTTTTATTTCTAACAAACCTGCTGCTGCCAATCAAGTTTGCTGGATGGCCCCATGTTCTAATGGTCTAACAAAACAATATCTGCCTATTTCACCTTTTGCAAGCCTCCATCTTTACATTTTCTAAATTAGAAGCCCAAATCTATAACCACAGGGTAAAAAGGTAAAGGACCCCCAGTTGAATTCGACTATGGGTGCTCATCTTGATTCAGGCTGAGGGAGCTGGCGTTTGTCCACAGACAGCTTTCCGGGTCATGTGGCCAGCATGACTAAACCTCTTCTGATGCACAGAACATGGTGACGAGTGCCAGAGCACACAGAAACACAATTTAGAAGCCCAACTCTATAACCACAACACCTATATCACAAATATCTAGTAAACAGTATTTCATAAATAGCTGATCTGTCCAGTCAATAAATACAATATTATATATCAATAACCACAACACTTATTTAAACAACCAGAAGAAAATAATGAAGAACTTAAAAACTATTGCCCCAAATGTAGCAAAATAAGTAAAAGTTTTTACTTACCTTTCTGGTATGAACCATACTTTGATAGTTCTTACCAGTTTAAGTTCTGTCCTGTACATTACTCCATTAGTTTCACTGGATGCCAGGGAATTTCTCAGCCTAATTCTGGTCCGGTGGCCACTGGCAGACGTGGGGGGGGGGGGGGAGGACAGGGGGCAGTCCGCCCTGGGTGACATCCGGGGGTGACATCATGGCCACCCCTGCCCCCAGCACCCCCGGATGCTTGCAGCACACGCCCTGGGATGCGTGCCGCTTGCCGCACACATCATGAAGCACACCACACCCCCTGGGATGTGCACCAAGCCCCCTGGGACACGCGCCAGCAATGCCCCCAGATGTACACCACTCCCGGTGCCAGAGCAGGTAGCTTCACCACTGCTGGTGGCATATTGGCAACAACTTTGTTTTCCATCTCTATGCAGTCTTTACCCCCTCTGCTGCCATTATACGTCTCAGGACAAGAGGACCTGAAGGACCACCAACTCCCATATGAGTCTGTCTTCTGGAGCTTTGGATTTTGTAGTCCTCATCTAGTAGGTGCTTTGAGCTTTTATAAGGAAACACAGGACATAAATATTTTAAATCAATAAATTATCCACAGTTTTCATCAGCTTACTTTTTGTCTCAGGCTTCATGCTGTCCTCAGCTTTGAGAAGACCAAGGGTTTAAACCAGGGGCGTGGAAGTGTTTTCAGCCTGAGGAATGCATTGTTTCTAAGGCAACTGTGGTGTTTGCTCATTCTTTGGAGATACGTTTGTATTGGGGGAGAGAAATAGGTTAATAGGTTGACCAACAAGAAAGCCCGGAGGTGGAGCCTACCTGATTTTGAGGCTCAGCCCAGAGGTTTTGACAGTTCGGTTGGTTCTTTTGTGGGGGAAGATAGAGGAGTCAGAGTGAGTTAGAGACAGGGGCAAGACTGAGAAGGAATAGAGTGACAGCGTTTCGAATATATTTTAAAACTTGTTTGTGTTTGAAATAAACTTTAATCTTCATTGTTAACTCTACCTGACTGAGACTCAATACTTCACTGGGGAACCCTGGGTTTTTTCCACAAAATTGGTGGCAGCGGAAAAATAAAGTAGTGGTGTACAGGTCAATAGTCCGTGAAACAACTGGGGGCTCTGTATGAACGCCACAGCAACCTTCCAGGAAACACATGGCCATGGTGAGTATAGGCAGAATCAAAGGGGGTCAGGGCCAAAGTAAAGAGAGCAAGTGATGTGACACTTACCATTTGTAGAATAGGCTGCAAGGTAACTCAAAGATTCCTAAATACCCACACCGCTCTCAAAGCCCCACTCAGGTTAGAGCAAGAGACATTCTCACATTCTCAGTGACACTTCAGGAGAGTGTGGAGCAGGGATGGCGATGGAGGGGGAGAAACACAAGGGACAGGATAGAGAGCTGTGGAAGGCCACATTTGAACCCCAGATCTGTTCTATCCCAATTTAGAACATCACCATCACAGAATGAGCCATTCCATACTCGATGTTCCTAAACTCACTTTTCACCAGAAGTTACTTTCAAGAATGCTCAGGAGTTCTTAATTTTAAGCAGGCTTCCGTTACAGTGCATTTGCAACTTACTCCTCTGATGCAGATTGTTCCTGCCCTAAATGTCTTAAACATCCAAAACATTATTTATGCCATCACTGTTGTTTTTGGGGAAGCCAACTATTTTGTTTCATGTGGTTCATACAAAAGAGGTGGAAGTGAAATCATCTCGAATTTTTTTTATTTTTCTGCTGGAAATCCAGAGTTGATAGAGTTGACAGAAGCAAAATGCAGGGTATAAATACAGCACGTACAGTATAAGCAGCATTCCCATTTATCCAAATGTTTCCTGTAGTTTGAAAGGAAATACTTTTTCTTATTTAGGTCACTTGCCATGGTAGCTTAAAATGGGAGCTGGATCAGGCCCTTAGGGTATTTTAGTGCTCAATTACAAGTTAGTGCTTACTCCTAATCACCTTGTTCTCCAAAGGAAATAGATACTGAACAGGAACCATCTGGTAATACATTCTGTACCTCTTAATTACAATGTTTTGAGTGGCACCTAAATAAATTTCATTTACAAGCACATGACTGCTTGTCAAAAGCTTGCTTGATAATTTTATTATTGTAGTATACTTCTCTGCTTAATGACTCAGGCCCACTAAAGTTTGGAATATTTGGTTTTAGAGAGGGGGGGGAGTGATTTTAAAAACACACAAGCTGCTCATTTACATGCCATAGTTTATTTTTAAATATATTTTGAAGCTGAACATCATGCAGATTTGATGGGCTCCTAAAATATATAACTATAAAAAGTGACCAAAACCCCCCCAAAAACAAATTATGGAAAGGACCCTATATACCTGCCCTGACTAGAATGCCATATATCTAAAACTGTGTGTGTGTGTGTGTGTGTGTGTGTGTGTGTGTGTATAGACACACCACACATACCTGAATCAGATGAAAGGCCTGTCTAACTCAGTACTTTCTCTGCCATGACTGACAGCAGCTCTGCAGTCTCAGACAGATGTCTTTCCTAGCTCTGCTACCTGAGAGATGCTCTAATTGGAGATGTCATGGACTTGAACCTGGCTGACCTTATATACGCAGAGCATGTGCTTGGCAACTGAGCTACAGCTATAACCCCTACTATCAGAATGTAGAATTTTTGAATAGTGATATACCCACACAGTGAGGTTGGTTGTTTTTTTAAAAAGAAACCCTAGATCTTCCAGAGGCAAATCCAACATTTTGTCTCCTGGGCTGTAGAGGATCTCCATTTAGCAAATGGTTATCCAGTCTTTTCTTTAAAATCTCCCCAGGGGAAAAGTAATTTGTAACTTTTTCTTTAATCGTATCAGTCCCTTGTTGACCGCGTTCATGCAATATCTCATATTTGAAAGAGAGAGGATCTGAAAGTTTAATTCCATATTCCTGAGCAGTGACTTACAGTGTGGCCCAAATTCAAGATTTGGGGGGATGAGCAATCTTAGAACTGCAGATCTTCTACTGTACCGTGTAATTGTTTCATCTTGGCTTAGCTGGCGGAACTTAACTTGGTGGAATTTACACCAGAGTCATACCTTGCAAGTTTCCTTGAAAAACTGGGACATTCCCCCCCCCCCCCCGTGAGAGCATGGTGGTCATTTTGGGTGCTGCAATATCACACGATTTTGTGCTGCGATGTCAAACGGGTCACGTGACTCCCATAGGAGTATGGATGTGAGGTTGTGTGTTCCAATTCCAACATACATGTTGGAATGTATGCAATAACACAGAGATGGGAAAATGCACTGGAAAGTGTGGTATAACATTTGCTTGAAGTGACACAGTGTCAGCTAGTCTCTCCTCAAACCAATCAGAATGATGGTTCACTAAATAGCTACTTCTACCCCCAGCTGCCCTGTGGGAAGCATCCAGTGACTATGTCATGACTATGTCATGACCGACCATGTCACTATATGCCAATGTTGCTTACTGCAGTTTTTTTTAAAAAATTATTTAATGTTGCTTCTGAGCCACCTTGGAAAAATTTGTATCCTGAAAGGATATAAACAATTGTCTTGAACAAAGAGAGGTGGGCGGGTATCATCCAAACCCCTTCTGATTTCCCAACAGCCTTCTAAAACTATTTCTTCTTGGTTCTCTCAAGGAGGTCTTTCCAGAGCTGAGCAAATTCTCTTCATTAGTTTTTGGGTTTTTCATTCAACAACCTTGCTTCGTATTTTCTACTTTGTGTTCTGAAATGTCATCGTCCTTTTGTTTGTGGTATGGCGGCCTATTGTTGTTTCCGGGCATGCAGAGTAATGTTCAGAAGTAAGCCTACTTTGTTATTTTATTAGTACTACACAGACATGTGTGTGTGTGCATTCATGCCCAGAGCCTTGATCCTATTGAGAAGTGTCTGTGTTTGTTACTGTATGAGGCTCCTGTAGAGATGAAATCCAGTATTTCGACAATTTTCTCTTGCTTAACTGCAGGAACCAATCAATATTTTAAAGAGGCCCTGTGACTCAATGAATTAGTCTGCTGGCTTTTCACCTCTGGATCTAAGGCCTGCCATTAGTTACAAGGCGAGATGGGAGGTGAGTCACAGAGTTTGTTTCTGAATTCAGACGGGAACGTCTCCAATGTTTGGTGGTCGGGTTTTGTTGGGCTGCTTTTTGTTTTGTTTTGTTTTGTTTTTTTGTTCTTGGCTGCAGGATTTCAGTTCCCAGCTGATACGTTTCCTAGTCAAAAGTGAAAACTATTTTGGGAGCCTCATCCTACTCTCTGGTGGAAATTAGTCTGCATTACAAAATCAACACATAATTTGGCACAATTCGGCAGGATTGGCAGGGCCTTCTAAAGAGAAGCCCAGAACTCAAATAGCTGGGGCATTGCAGGTTCAGGATGCTGAGCTGCTACTTTGGGAAGAGACATGTGGAGAAGCTCATACACATTGCCTCATTCGGGCCAAGGTTATGAGCCTTTATGCCATAATTTCAAAGCAAACCAAATATAAAATAGGGAGAGCTTTCCAGTATCATAAACATGCATATAAATATAATATAAGATGCTTAGTTATATTCTGGTAAATATAAGGGGCTTTCTGGAATTTAATACAGCTCTGCACATATTTCTTTTTCCCTGATGGTCTTGCTCCTGGGGCAGGGAATGATGATTTTGCGGAAATAAGCTTATTGTGATAGAATATATGCCTTTCAATTGCTTGGCAGCCCTTTCAAGGACAGCCTAGAAGAACTCAGGACTTAAGTTACATATGCACATATGGAAATGAGATAGCCTATTTAACACCCTGCATAGCAGGTGGCCATGATCAGCATCACAGAAATGCATTTGTTTTACAAATCCTGAAAAGAATCCCCAGCCTTTGCATAAACTCACTTTGGTCTCAGGTTGCCGGTGTGGCTCTCAAAGCCCTCCAACTACACAAATCCCTGCTGGATTGTTTGTCCAAACACAGAATGTCAGGTAGGGCTTCTAACCATTATTATGCAGCAGATAATCATAGTCACTGTACATATAGACATCCATCTGCCCTTCCCACAATGCATTATTATTTTCTAATATGGTTCCAAGGGGGCCAATGACATGCATAAGATAAATATGTAGCCTAGAGTCTTTTATCCATTTGTATACTCTGCACACATCTTCCTCATGGGCACAGCAATGCACTGCAATACTCCGTGTGTGGACATTATCTTTCAATCTAGCGGCCAGCAGTCTCCATGTGTAATTTCAGTTGCAAATTATCTGCTGGTTACAAACAACAACAAAAAACCACACAATGTTGTAATGCTGTTCCTGACTTTTCATGTGAGAACATGTGGACAAATTTAGTAAATCAAAATCATTGATAAAGGCTAGAGTATCAGGCGATAACTGGGTGTAGATCAAGTTTAAACTCATTGAGTAACTGTTTCTCAGCTTAAACTACCTTACAGGGTAGTTGTGAGCATCAAATGGGTTGGGAGAACTATGTAAGGCACTTTGAACTCCTGGGAGGAAGGGCGAGTTATAAATGTAATTCGTTAAAATTTAAAAGTACCTGCACCAAGTGCTACTTAATTCAAAGGGAATTATTTCCTGGTAACTATGCTCAGGATTGCATCCTTGTGCTGACAATAGAGTTGAACACGCCATCAAATGTAAGAATATAGAGCATATTATGTTGGCTCTAAACACACCAGAAAACAGGTGTGTGTGTGTGTATCTCAATTCCTGACCATTTAATCAGCTGATGAGGTGGCACGAAACCCACAATGTATAAAGCACAATGTAATTGCTGCTGCTGATAGTTAAAGAGGGTACTTGCTTTACTTGCGAGATTAAAGGCAAACGCTCCCTTTTAAAACTGAAGTCATGCTGTGTTTTGCACCTTTTGACACATATTAAGTTAGGTCATTAAAAAAGGGGGCTAATTAAAAAAAAGAATGTAAAACAAAAGAGCCATTTGTCTATTCCAGAGTGTGGTTCTTCATGTGCTCTGACTGGAGGCAGTCTGCATTTAAACCTTGGGTACAGAAAGCAGGGGAGGCCACCAGGGCATGCTTGGAGCTTGTCATGGCTTTTGGCTAGACTGTGGTCCAGCTCATTATGCACCTCATAAAGAAGAGAAGTCACTGTCATCAAAATTAGCAGAGGCTAGAATTTACATTCATGGAAATGTTGGTTTCCCACCATCCTCTGGGGCTGGACAATAAAGGAAACCTTTTACCATCTGCAGTTAAAGTAAGGGAAGTTTAGGAAATGCTTAGCGTGCCATTAGGGCATTTTAAGAATTTAGCACTGCTATGTAAGTGATTTTTTTTTTAAGCCAATCAGAATATTACACACAAACTGCTCAGGATGCCTGCAGAATCCTTGTGCATAAAGCACTAGAAACAATAAGCAGCCATTTACCCAAAGCTATTATTTCTATTTCTCTCAAGGAGTGTTTATTTGTTTAAGAAAATTATAGTTTTGTGTGTGCAAAAATAAAAATCCATCATAGGCAGGACTGCCTCGGAATAATTTCTGATTTCTCATTTATAGCAAAACTCTCTCTTGGTTTCAAGATTGATTTTTTGTTAAGAGCATTGATATAGGTTTTATTAGAAATTCTAAACTGCAAAATATCAATAAAAGGTTCCTAGAATATTATGGTAGGTTTATTGAAGGCCACCTAGTCCACCCCACATAGCACAGATGACACAAAGCCCCCCAAGCAATCTTGCAAATTGTTTAGTCAGCCAATGAACACTTTCAGTGAAGAGCATTTCACAGCTTTGCTGGGCAACCCAGGCTATCTGAAATTTAGGCAATTTGTCCTTTTAATATTCAATCTGAATCCACTTTTGCCTTTGGACCATTCCTTCTGTCATGTCTCAGTGGTAAAGAAAAAGCAGTTGAACCATGTGTACGGAATGCAGAGATGAAATGTTAATAATCACATGCTTATTTATTTATCCTAATATTTTGTGTCAGTTTAAGGAACTAGTGACACACCAATGGATGGGAAACCTGTAGTCCTCCAGATGTTGATGGACTACAACTCC